>NC_135813.1:48700735-48940930 GCF_964213995.1 Mustelus asterias | reverse complement strand
AATGCAGCCGTCCCGGCCGTCCTTGTCTCACTCCTTCTCCTCCTCTCTCTCCTCCACTCTCCTACTGCTTAATGAGTATTTTGCCTCGGTTTTCACAGAGAAGGAGAAGGACTGGATGTACTGTGGCTTGCGGTGGACTGAAAAGATTGAGTATGTGAACTTTAACAAAGAGGTTGCGATGGAATCTTTGAATGGCATCAAGATAGATAAGTCGCCGGGTCCGGATGGGATGTACCCCAGGTTACTGTGGGAGGCGAGGGAAGAGATTGCAGAGCCTCTGGCGATGAGCTTTGCATCGTCGATGGAGACAGGAGAGGTGCCGGAGGATTGGAGGATTGCGGATGTGGTCCCTATTTTCAAGAAGGGGAATAGGGATAGCCCAGGAAATTACCGACCGGTGAGTCTAACCTCAGTGGTTGGTAAGCTGATGGAGAAGATCCTGAGGGACAAGATTTATGAGCATTTAGAGAGGTTTAGTATGCTCAAGAATACTCAGCATGGCTTTGTCAAAGGCAGATCGTGCCTTACGAGTCTGGTGGAGTTCTTCAAAAATGTGAGTAAACACATTGACGAAGGGAAAGCGGTAGATGTGGTTTATATCGAGGCAAAGGTACTAACATGGATTGACGATTGGCTGTCAGACAGAAGGCAGAGAGTTGGGATAAAAGGTTCTTTCTCAGAATGGCAACCGGTGACAAGTGGTGTCCCGCAGGGTTCAGTGTTGGGGCCACAGCTGTTCTCTTTATATATTAACAATCTAGATGACGGGACTGGGAGCATTCTGGCCAAGTTTGCCGATGATACAAAGATAGGTGGAGGGGCAGGTAGTATTGAGGAGGGTGGGGAGGCTGCAGAAAGATTTAGACAGTTTAGGAGAGTGGTCCAAGAAGTGGCTGATGAAATTCAACGTGGGCAAGTGCGAGGTCGTACACTTTGGAAAAAAGAATAGAGGCATGGACTATTTTCTAAACGGTGACAAAATTCATAATGCTAAAGTGCAAAGGGACTTGGGAGTCCTAGTCCAGGATTCTCTAAAGGTAAACTTGCAGGTTGAGTCCGTAATTAAGAAAGCAAATGTAATGTTGTCATTTATCTCAAGAGGCTTGGAATACAAAAGCAGGGATGTACTTCTGAGGCTTTATAAAGCACTGGTTAGGCCCCATTTGGAGTACTGTGAGCAATTTTGGGCCCCACACCTCAGGAAGGACATACTGGCACTGGAGCGGGTCCAGCGGAGATTCACACGGATGATCCCAGGAATGGTAGGCCTGACATACGATGAACGTCTGAGGATCGTGGGATTATATTCATTGGAGTTTAGGAGGTTGAGGGGAGATCTGATAGAAACTTACAAGATAATGAACGGCTTAGATAGGATGGACGTAGGGAAGTTGTTTCCATTAACAGGGGAGACTAGGACGCGGGGGCACAGCCTTAGAATAAAAGGGAGTCACTTTAGAACAGAGATGAGGAGAAATTTCTTCAGCCAGAGAGTGGTGGGTCTGTGGAATTCATTGCCACAGAGGGCTGTGGAGGCCGAGACGTTGAGCGTCTTCAAGACAGAAATTGATAAATTCTTGATTTCTCGAGGAATTAAGGGCTATGGGGAGAGAGCGGGTAAATGGAGTTGAAATCAACCATGATTGAATGGTGGAGTGGACTCGATGGGCCGAATGGCCTTACTTCCGCTCCTATGTCTTATGGTCTTATGGTCTTATGGTCTTATATGGATTTTAGCAAGGCGTCCGATAAGGTCCCTCATGCAAGGCTTCTCGAAAAAGTGAGAGGGCATGGGATCCAAGAGGCTGCTGCCCTGTGGATCCAGAACTGGCTTGCCCAAAGGAGGCAGAGAGTGTGTATAGAAATGAGCCAGACCAGGTGCTAGACTTGGAAGTTGGTGTGCATTTTGGTGATAGTGACCACAATTCGGTTACGTTCACCTTAGTGATGGAAAGGGATAGGCATGAACCTCGGGCCAGTGGTTTTAGCTGGGGGAAGGGTAATTATGAGGCTATTAGGAGAGAATTAGGAAACATAGGTTGGACTAGGAGATTACAGGGACTGGGAACGTCCGACATGTGGAGTTTTTTCAAGGAGCAGCTACTGCGAGTCTGTGATAGGTATGTCCCTGTCAGGCAAGGAGGAATTGGTAGGGCTAGGGAACCGTGGTGCACCAAAAAAGTTTCTTTGTTGGTTAAAAAGAAAAAGGAGGCTTATGTTCGGATGAGACGTGAGCACTCGGGTAGTGCACTAGAAAGCTTTAGATTGGCTAAGAGGGAGTTGAAGAGCGAGCTTAGAAGGGCTAAAAGGGGACATGAGAAGACTTTGGTGGATAGGGTTAAAGAGAATCCTAAGGCGTTCTATAGGTATGTCAAGAACAGAAGGTTGGTTAGGGCAAGTTTAGGGCCAGTTATAGATGGCAGAGGGAAGTTATGTGTGGAACCGGAGGAGATTGGTGAAGCATTGAACCAATATTTCTCTTCGGTGTTCACGCAAGGGGACATGAATATAGCTGAGGAGGACACTGGGTTGCAGGGGAGTAGAATAGACAGTATTACAGTTGATAAGGAGGATGTGCAGGATATTCTGGAGGGTCTGAAAATAGATAAATCCCCTGGTCCGGATGGGATTTATCCAAGGATTCTCTGGGAGGCAAGAGAAGTGATTGCAGAGCCTCTGGCTCTGATCTTCAGGTCGTCGTTGGCCTCTGGTATAGTACCAGAAGATTGGAGGTTAGCGAATGTTGTCCCATTGTTTAAGAAGGGGAACAGAGACTTCCCCGGGAATTATAGACCGGTGAGTCTCACTTCTGTTGTCGGCAAGATGTTGGAAAAAATTATAAGGGATAGGATTTATAGTTATTTGGAGAGTAATGAATTGATAGGTGATAGTCAGCATGGTTTTGTGGCAGGTAGGTCGTGCCTTACTAACCTTATTGAGTTTTTTGAGAAAGTGACCAAGGAGGTGGATGGGGCCAAGGCAGTGGACGTGGTATATATGGATTTTAGTAAGGCGTTTGATAAGGTTCACCATGGTAGGCTTCTGCAGAAAATGCAGATGTATGGGATTGGGGGTGATCTAGGAAATTGGATCAGGAATTGGCTAGCGGATAGGAAACAGAGGGTGGTGGTTGATAGTAAATATTCATCATGGAGTGCGGTTACAAGTGGTGTACCTCAGGGATCTGTTTTGGGGCCACTGCTGTTTGTAATATTTATTAATGATCTGGATGAGGGTATAGTTGGGTGGATTAGCAAATTTGCTGATGACACCAAAGTCGGTGGTGTGGTAGACAGTGAGGAAGGGTGTCGTAGTTTGCAGGAAGACTTAGACAGGTTGCAAAGTTGGGCCGAGAGGTGGCGGATGGAGTTTAATGCGGAGAAGTGTGAGGTAATTCACTTTGGTAGGAATAACAGATGTGTTGAGTATAGGGCTAACGGGAGGACTTTGAATAGTGTGGAGGAGCAGAGGGATCTAGGTGTATGTGTGCATAGATCCCTGAAAGTTGGGAATCAAGTAGATAAGGTTGTTAAGAAGGCATATGGTGTCTTGGCGTTTATTGGTAGGGGGATTGAATTTAGGAGTCGTAGCGTTATGTTGCAACTGTACACAACTCTGGTGCGGCCGCACTTGGAGTACTGTGTGCAGTTCTGGTCCCCACATTACAGGAAGGATGTGGAGGCTTTGGAGAGGGTGCAGAGGAGGTTTACCAGGATGTTGCCTGGTATGGAGGGGAGATCCTATGAGGAGAGGCTGAGGGATTTGGGATTGTTTTCGCTGGAAAGGCGGCGGCTAAGAGGGGATCTTATTGAGACATATAAGATGATTAGAGGTTTAGATAGGGTGGATAGTGATAGCCTTTTTCCTCTGATGGAGAAATCCAGCACGAGGGGGCATGGCTTTAAATTGAGGGGGGGTAGTTATAGAACCGATGTCAGGGGTAGGTTCTTTACCCAGAGGGTGGTGAGGGATTGGAATGCCCTGCCAGCATCAGTTGTAAATGCGCCTAGTTTGGGGGCGTTTAAGAGATCCGTAGATAGGTTCATGGACGAAAAGAAATTGGTTTAGGTTGGAGGGTCACAGTTTTTTTTTTTAACTGGTCGGTGCAACATCGTGGGCCGAAGGGCCTGTTCTGCGCTGTAATGTTCTATGTTCTATGTTCTATGTAGATGGGTCTTTTTCTAATTGGAGGTCGGTCACCAGTGGTTTGCCCCAGGGATCTGTTCTGGGACTCTTGCTGTTTGTCATTTTCATAAATGACCTGGATCAGGAAGTGGAGGGATGGGTTGGTGGGGTTGTGGATAATCTGGAGGGATGTCAGAAGTTACAGAGGGACATAGATAGGATGCAAGACTGGGCGGAGAAGTGGCAGATGGACTTCAACCCAGATAAATGCGTCGTGGGCCATTTTGGCAGGTCAAATGGAATGAAGGAGTACAATATAAAGGGAAAGACTCTTAGTACTGTAGAGGATCAGAAGGACCTTGGAGTCCGGGTCCATAGAACCCAAAAAACGGCCCAGCAGGTGGAGGAGGTGGTTAAGAAGGCGTATGGTGTGCTGGCCTTTATCAATCGAGGGATTGAGTTTAGGAGTCCGGGGATAATGATGCAGCTATATAAGACCCTCGTCAGACCCCACTTGGAGTACTGTGCTCAGTTCTGGTCGCCTCATTACAGGAAGGATGTGGAAAAGATTGAAAGGGTGCAGAGGAGATTTACAAGGATGTTGCCTGGATTGAGTGGCATGCTTTATGAGGATAGGCTGAGGGAGCTCGGTCTTTTCTCCTTGGAGAGACGTAGGATGAGAGGAGACCTAATGGGGTGGACTCTCAGAGGCTTTTTCCCAGGGTGGAAATGGCTGCTACGAGAGGACACAGGTTTAAGCTGCTGGGGGGTAGGTACAGGGGAAATGTTAGGGGGAAGTTTTTCACACAGAGGGTGGTGGGCGAGTGGAATCGGCTGCCGTCAGTGGTAGTGGAGACAAACTCAATAGGGTCTTTTAAGAGACTCCTGGATGAGTACATGGGACTTAATAGGATGGAGGGTTATGGGTAGGTCTAGAAGGTAGGGATATGTTCGGCACAACTTGTGGGGCCGAAGGGCCTGTTTTGTGCTGTAGTTTTCTATGTTTCTATGTAACCCCCTCCTCCAACCCCCCTCCTCGAACCCCCCTCCTCCACCCCACCTCCTCCACCCCCCCTCCTTGTCCCCCTCGCTCTGCCCTCCTTGCCCCCCTCACCCTCCCCTCCATGCCCCCTTCATCTCCCTACATCCCCTCCCCTCGTTGCCCCCCATCCACTCCTTGCCCCCCTCGCCCTCCCCTCCTTGCCCCCCTTGCCCTCCCCTCATTGCCCCCTTGCCCTCCCCTCCTTGCCCCCCTCGCCCTCCCCTCCTTGTGCCCCCTCGCCCTCCCCTCCTTGTGCCCCCCCTCGCCCTTCCCCCCTCGTCCTTCCCCCCTTGTGCCCCCCTCGCCCTCCCCCTTGTATCCCCCTCGCCCTCCCCCCTCTTACCCCCCTCGCCCTCCCCCTCTTACCCCCCTCGCCCTCCCCTCCTTGTGCCCCCCTCGCCCTCCCCTCCTTGTGCCCCCCTCGCCCTCCCCTCCTTGTGCCCCCCTCGCCCTCCCCTCGTACCCCCCTCGCCCTCCCCTCCTTGTGCCCCCCTCGCCCTCCCCTCCTTGTGCCCCCCTCGCCCTCCCCTCGTACCCCCCTCGCCCTCCCCTCCTTGTGCCCCCCTCGCCCTCCCCTCATTCCTTTCACTACTCCTCTCTCCGCCCCGCCCCCTCACGCCCCGCCCCCTCACGCCCCGCCCCCTCACGCCCCGCCCCCTCACGCCCCGCCCCCTCACGCCCCGCCCCCTCACGCCCCGCCCCCTCGCGCCCCGCCCCCTCGCGCCCCGCCCCCTCGCGCCCCGCCCCCTCGCGCCCCACCCCCTCACGCCCCGCCCCCTCACGCCCCGCCCCCTCACGCCCCGCCCCCTCACGCCCCGCCCCCTCACGCCCCGCCCCCTCACGCCCCGCCCCTCACGCCCCGCCCCCTCACGCCCCGCCCCCTCACGCCCCGCCCCCTCACGCCCCGCCCCCTCACGCCCCGCCCCCTCTTCACCCCCTCCTCGCTTCCTTGCCCCCTCCTCGCTTCCTTGCACCCTTCGCCTCCCATCTCTTCCTTCCCATGCCTCACTCTACCTCTCTTGACCCCTCCTTTCCCCCCTCACTGACTGATGTCCCCTCCTTTCCCCTTCCTCCCTCGCCCCTTTCCTCCTTTCCTCTCCCTCCCTTGCTCCTTCCCCCCCACTTCGACCTCCTTCCCCCTCCCTCCCTCAACCCACTCCCTCACATTTTGAAGACTCCTCTATTTTCCCCACACCTCCTTCCTCTCCCTCCCCTCCCTCCCTCCCTCTCACCCCTTGCCCCTTCCCTTCCCTCACCCCCCCTTGTTTCCCTCCTTCCCTCAACCCCCCACTTCGCGCCCCCTCCCCTTCTCTCCCTTGCCCCATTTCTTCACATTTTGAAGATTCTTCTATTTTCCCTCCTCCTTCTCCTCTTCCTCTCTTCCCCTTCCCTCGCTCACCCCCCTCCTTTCCTCTCCCTCCCTTGCCCCTTCCGTCATTCCCCCTCCCTCATGCCCCTCCTTCACCCTTCCTCTCCGTCTTTCCCTCGCCCTCCCTTGACCCCCCTTTCCTTTTCCCCCTCCCTCCCTCGCCCAACTCCTTCAGATTTTGAAGATTCCTCAATTTTCCCTCCTCCTTCCTCTCCTCCCCCCTCCTCCCTCCCTCTCTCCCTCCCTCCCTCTCTCCTCTCCTTCCTTTCAAAAAGGGAAAGAAAAAACGGGGTATTATAGACTGGTTAACCTGACCAGTGGTGGGGAAATGCTGGAGTCAATTATTAAGGATGTAATAACTGAACATTTGGAAAGCGGTGACAGGATCGGTCCAAGTCAGCATGGATTCACTAAAGGGAAATCGTGCTTCACAAATCTTCTGGAATTTTTTGAGGATGTGACCAGTAGAATGGACAAGGGTGAACCAGTGGATGTTCCGTATCTGGACTTTTAAAAGACTTTTGATAAGATCCCACACAAGAGATTAATGAACAAAATTAAAGCTCTTGGTATGTGGGGTAATGTTTGAAGTGTATGGAGAACTGGTTGGCAGACAGAAGAGTGGAAATAAACGGGTCCTTTTCAGAGTGGCAGGCAGTGACTAGTGGGTTACCACAGGGTTCAGTGCTGGGGCCCCAGCTGCTCACAGTACACATTAATGATTTGGACGTAGGAATTGAATGCAATATCTCTAAATTTGCAGACAACACTAAGCTGGGTGGCAGTGTGTGCTGTGAGGAGGATGCTAAGAGGCTGCAGGGTGATTTGGACAGGCTGGCTGAGTGGGCAAATACTTGGCAAATGCAATATAATGTGGATAAATGTGAGGTTATCGACTTTGGCAAAAACAGGAGGGAAGATTATTATCTGAATGGTGGCAGTTTAGGAAAAGGGGAAGTGCAACGTGACCTGGGTGTCATGGGGAACAGTCGCTGAAGATTGGCACGCAGGTACAACAGGCGGTGAGGAAAGCTAATGGCATGCTGGCCTTTAAACCAAGAGGATTTGAGTATAGGAATAAGGATATCTTGCTGCAGTTATAAATAAGAACATAAGAAATAGGAGCAGGAGTAGGCCATCTAGCCCCTCGAGCCTGCCCCGCCATTCAATAAGATCATGGCTGATCTGACGTGGATACATGGCCTTGGTGAGGCCACACTTTGAGTATTATGTGCAGTTTTGGTTTCCTAATCTGAGAAATGACATTCTTGCTATTGAGAGAGTCCAGTGAAGGTTCACCAGACTGATTCCTGGAATTTTTCTGGAGTGATTTCAGGACTGACATATGAAGAGAGACTGGATCGACTGGACTTGTACTCACTGGAATTTAGAAGAATGACAGGGGATCTCATCGAAACATATAAAACCCTGATGGGACTGGACAGGCTAGAAGTGGGAAGAATGTTTCGATGTTGGGGAAGTGCAGAAATAGGGGTCACAGCCTAAGAATAAGGGGTAAGCCATTCAGGACTGAGATGAGGAAGAACTTCTTCACTCAGAGTTGTGAACCTGTGGAATTCTCTACCACAGAAAGCCAGTTTGTGAGATATGTTCAAGAGGGAGCTGGACATGGCCCTAGTGGCTAAAAGGATAAAGGGGTACGGAGAGAAAGTGGGACTGGGATACGGAAAATGCATGATCAACCATGGTCATATTGAATGGTGGTGCAGGCTAAAGGACCGAGTGGTCTACTCCTGCACCTATTTTCTACGTTTCTCTCTCATTCCCTCCCCCCACATTCTGCCCCTACCTCCCTCCCTCCATCTCTTTCTCTCTCTCTCCCTCCCTCCCTCATTCTGACCCCACTCTTTTGAATGGAGGGCTGTGACTAGTGGCGTTCCTCAGGGATCAGTGCTGGGACCTTTGCTGTTTGTAATATATATAAATGATTTGGAAGAAAATGTAACTGGATTGATTAGTAAGTTTGCGGCAACACAAAGGTTAGTGGAATTGTGGATAGCGATGAGGGCTGTCCGAGGATACAGCAGAATATAGATCAGTTGGAGACTTGGGCGGAGAGATGGCAGATGGAGTTTAATCCGGACAAATGTGAGGTAATGCATTTTGGAAGGCCTAATATAGATGGGAAATATACAGTAAATGGCAGATCCCTTAAGAGTATTGAAAGGCAAAGGGATCTGGGTGTACAGGTACACAGGTCACTGAAAGTGGCAACACAGATGGAGAAGGTAATCAAGAAGGCATACGGCATGCTTGCCTTCATCACACAGGGCATTGAGTTTAAAAATTGGCAAGTCATGTTGCAGCTTTATAGAACCTTAGTTAGGCTGCACTTGGAATATAGTGTTCAATTCTGGTCGCCACACTACCAGAAGGATGTGGAGGCTTTGGAGAGGATATAGAAAAGATTTACCAGGATGTTGCCTGGTATGGAGGGCATTAGCTATGAGGAGAGGTTGGAGAAACTTGGTTTGTTCTCATTGGAACAACGGAGGTTGAGGGGCGACCTCATAGAAGTCTGCAAGATTATGAGAGGCATGGACAGAGTGGATAGTCAGAAGTTTTTTCCCAGAGTGAAAGAGACAATTACTTGAGGGCACAGGTTTAAGGTGCGTGGAGCAGGGTTTAAAGGAGATGTACGAGGCAAGATTTTTACACAGAGGGTGGTGGGTGCCTGGAACTCACTGCCGGGGGAGATAGTGAAAGCAGATATGGTAGTAAGTTTTAAGCGGCATCTGGACAAATACATGAATAGGATGGGAATAGAGGGATATGGTCTCCAGAAGGCTAGAGAGTTTTAGTTCAGTCAGGCAGCATGGTCGGTGCAGGCTTGGAGGGCCAAAGGGCCTGTTCTTGTGCTGTAATTTTCTTTGCTCTTCCTCTCACATTCCATCCATTTGTCCTCATTCTCTCCCCCTCTCCTCCCGCCCTCATTCTTTCCTGCTCTTCCCCCATTCTCTCCCCCTCTCCTCCTCACCCTCATTCTCTCCCTCTCTACCATCGTTCTCTCCCCCTCTCCTCCCCGCCTTCATTCTCTCCCTCTCTTCCCTCACTCTCTCCCCCTCTCCTCCCTGCCCTCATTCTCCTTCCCCTCCTCCCGCCCTCATTCTCTCTCTCTCTTCCCTCATTCTCTCCCCCCTCCTCCCGCCCTCATTCTCTCCCCCTCCTCCCGCCCTCATTCTCTCTCTCTCTCTCTTCCCTCATTCTCTCCCTCTCTCCTCCCCGGCCACATTACATAGAAACATAGAAGATAGGAGCAGGAGGAGGCCATTTGGCCCTTCGAGCCTGCACCACCATTCATTATGATCATGGCTGATCATCCAACTCAATAGCCTAAGGGGAATTTCACAGTAACTTCACTGCAGTGTTAATGTAAGCCGTACTTGTGACTAATAAGTAAACTTTACTTTTACTTAACCCTGTTTTTTCCCCATAACCTTTGATCCCATTTGCCCCAAGTGCTATATCCAGCTGCCTCTTGAATGCATTCAATGTTTTGGCATCAATTACTTCCTGTGGTAATGAATTCCACAGGCTCACCACTCTTTCGGTGAAGAAATGTCACCTTACCTCCGTCCTAAATGGTCTACCCTGTATCCTCAGATTGGCCCCTGGTTCTGGACTGCCCCACCATTGGCAATATCCTCCCTGCATCTACCCTGTCTAGGGCCTGTTAGAATTTTATAAGTCTCTATGAGATCCCTCCTCATTCATCTGAGCTCCAGCAAAAACAATCCTAACCAAGTCAATCTCTCCTCATATGTCAGTCTCGTCATCCCCAGAATCAGCCTGGCAAACCTTCGCTGCACTCCCTCGAGAGTGAGATCTTCCTTCCTCAGAAAAGGAGACCAAAACTGCACACAATACTCTCGGTGTGGCCTCACCAAGGGCCTGTATAGTTGCAACAACACATCCCTGCTCCTGTACTCGAAACCTCTCTCAATGAAGGCCAACATGCCATTTACCTTCTTTACCACCTGCTGCACCTACATGCTTACCTTCAGTGACTGGTGCACAAGGACACCCAGGTCCCACTGCACACTTCCCGCTGCCAATTTACAATCATTCAGGTAGTAACCTGCCTTCTTGTTTTTGTTTCCAAAGTGAATAACCTCACATTTATCCAAATTATACTGCTTCTGCCATTGATTAGCCCACTCACCCAACCTGTCCAGATCATTCTGAAGGATCTCTGCATCCTCATCACAGTTCACCCTCCCACCCAACTTGGTATCATCTGCAAACTTTGAGATATTACATTTTGTTCCAAATCATTAATATATATTGTGAATAGTTGGGGTCCCAGCACCAATCCCTGTAGCACCCATCTGGGGCGGCATGGTAGCACAGTGGTTAGCACTGCTGCTTCACAGCTCCAGGGTCCCGGGTTCGATTCCTGGCTCGGGTCACTGTCTGTGTGGAGTTTGCACATTCTCCTCGTGTCTGCGTGGGTTTCCTCCGGGTGCTCCGGTTTCCTCCCACAGTCCAAAGATGTGCGGGTTAGGTTGATTGGCCAGGTTAAAAATTGCCCCTTAGAGTCCTGGGATGCGTAGGTTAGAGGGATTAGCGGGTAAATATGTGGGGGTAGGGCCTGGGTGGGATTGTGGTCGGTGCAGACTCGATGGGCCGAATGGCCTCCTTCTGCACTGTAGGGTTTCTATGATTCTATGATTCACCCCACTAGTTACTGCCTGCCAATTTGAAAAGCACCCATTAATTCCTACTCTTTGTTTCCTCTCCGCCAATCAGTTTTCTATCCATCTCAATACATTTCCTCCAATCACATGCGCTTTAATGTTGCACGGTAATCTCTTATGCGGGACTTTGCGCGGCATTCTCTCCCCCTCTCCTCCCTGCCCACGTGCTCAGTGTGTGAACTTTAAAATACTGACTGTTCTTTTCCTGTCTCACTGAGGTCAAATATCTCAAATAGGACGACTGTGAAAGCTAGCAAGAGATAGAGATAGAGAGAGAGAGAGATTGACAGATGGACAGAATGTGAAAAATGTTCCAGTGATGCGTCTTTATTCCAATATTCAATCTGGCAGTTCCATAAACCTCTTGCTGTCTCTGTGACATTCTCCTGTCCTACAGACACACACACATCAGACACAAGGATATTTTTACCTGTTGACACTCTAGATTTTGGGGAGGAAGTGAGGTGGGTGTCTGCATGTGCTCAGTCACACTGTGAAACATCTGCGGTGCCACGTGGCCTGTGATGAGTATGTGGAGATCACATGGACTGGACACTTCATGGTCCCCTGTTTACTGTCCCAAGGCTGCTGATGGGTCTGAAGAAGAGTTTAGCACAGTACGGAATCTCGACCTGTCACAGCTCAGACTGAGGGACGGGGAACCTCCTGCTGCTATCATTCACTGTGTCTGCTGCAGCTTCCCAGAAGTGGATAAAAGCAAAAGTGACTGATCAACAAAAACAGTTCACAATAAAACAAAGCATCCACATTAAGTGTGGGATTGTCCAGTATCCTGTCGATTCAATTCTGTCTGAACCCAATATCCAAAGAGTGTTCATCAGAGCTAACCAGCTTCTAATATAGACCAAGAGTGAGGCCATACTGCACCACCCAGGGATGGGAGGGGAGAGCGAGTGAGAGTGAAAGGGGGGAGTGGGAATGAAGGGGAGGGAGCAAAGAGGGGGGAGGGAGTGTGAGTAAAGAGAGGGGAGAGGGAGTGAGAGTGAAGGGAGGGGGGAGTGAGTGAAGAGGAGGGGGAGGAAGTGAGAGTGAAGGGAGGGAAAGGGAGTGACACTGGGGGTATGAGGAGGTTGGTTTGAAATATTGGAAGAAGATTAGAAACCTGTCTGCAATGTGAGAGCACTGTGTTCCTTTAGCGACATTGTTATGTAAAATGCACAAACTGAAGGACGTGTGTGCGGTGACAAATGATGGCTCAATTTGTTCAGCTCACTGTAAAGTCAGAGCTGTCCATCTGTTCCTATCTGGCCTCCCCTCACCCAGTGAAAACCACCAATATCTAGCCCAGAATCACAGGTTGGGGGTGTAGATGGAACAGTGGGGCAGCAAGATTGGAAAAGGAATAGTGATTCTATTATAGGGAAAGAGACAGACATTCCTGTGTTTCAGAAATGAATCCAGGATGGTGCGGAGCCTTGCTAGAGTACAGGGTGTCACTGAGCATTGAGGGGGGAGACTCGCCAGGGTACAGGGTGTCACTGAGCATTGAGGGGGGAGACTCGTCAGGGTACAGGGTGTCACTGAGCATTGAGGGGGGAGACTCGCCAGGGTACAGGGTGTCACTGAGCATTGAGGGGGGAGACTCGCCAGGGTACAGGGTGTCACTGAGCATTGAGGGGGGAGACTCGCCAGGGTACAGGGTGTCACTGAGCATTGAGGGGGGAGACTCGCCAGGGTACAGGGTGTCACTGAGCATTGAGGGGGGAGACTCGCCAGGGTACAGGGTGTCACAGCATTGAGGGGGGAGACTCGCTAGAGTACAGGGTGTCACTGAGCATTGAGGGGGGAGACTCGCTAGAGTACAGGGTGTCACTGAGCATTGAGGGGGGAGACTCGCCAGGGTACAGGGTGTCACTGAGCATTGAGGGGGGAGACTCGCCAGGGTACAGGGTGTCACTGAGCATTGGGGAGGGGGAGCCTCGCTAGGGTACAGGGTGTCACTGAGCATTGAGGGGGGAGACTCGCCAGGGTACAGGGTGTCACTGAGCATTGAGGGGGGAGACTCGCCAGGGTACAGGGTGTCACTGAGCATTGAGGGGGGAGACTCGCCAGGGTACAGGGTGTCACTGAGCATTGAGGGGGGAGACTCGCCAGGGTACAGGGTGTCACTGAGCATTGGGGAGGGGGAGCCTCGCTAGGGTACAGGGTGTCACTGAGCATTGGGGTGGGCAGTTGCACTAGGGTACAGGGTGTCACTGAGCATTGGGGAGGGGGAGCCTCGCTAGGGTACAGGGTGTCACGGGGGAGGGGAGACTTGCTAGGTTACAGGGTGTCACTGGGCAGTGGGCGGAGTCTCGCTAGTGTACAGGGTGTCGCGGGGGGGAGCCTCGTTAGGGTACAGGGTGTCACTGGGGGGGGGGGGGGGGTGGAGGGAGACTCGCGAGGGTACAGAGTGTCACTGGGCAGTGGTGGGGGAGGGGCGGGGGGAGCACTGCTCGGGATCAGAAAGCGAAAGAAGTCTCACGTGGATCCAGATGTTCACTCTGTCTCTCTCTCTTCATAATTACTGTCTTGTCTGGAGACAATACACATCTTTTTAGCCTGTCTTGATGCTCTCTCCACTCCCATTGTTTTGTTTCTTAAAGACTGGATTAGTTGTAAGTATTCGCATTCCAACCATTATTCATGTAAATTGTCTTTATAAGTTCTGTTTGTGAACAGAATTCCCACTCACCTGAAGAAGGGGCTTAGAGCCTCGAAAGCTTGTGTGGCTTTTGCTACCAAATAAACCTGTTGGACTTTAACCTGGTGTTGTTAAACTTCTTACTGTGTTTACCCCAGTCCAACGCCGGCATCTCCACATCATTCATAATTACTGCCAGACCTGCTGCTTTTCCAGCAATTTCCGTTTTTATTATAGGCATGGAGAAGGATGTGGTCCCACAGGAAGCTACAAAAGAGGCTAAGAAGCAGACCTCAGGAAGTACTAATAGCCAGATTACACCCAGTACCACGGACAAGTGAACACAGAAATAGTAGGATAAAGCAGTGAAGGAAGGAAGGCTTATGATGCCTGGGCCGCTGGGCTGGATAGGACTTTTCCAGGGCAGGTTACACCAGAACAAGGAGCAGTGACCTCACGGGTGGTTTGTCAATGATGTTCGGGGTGTGTGGTGCGGCTAAACTAACTCGGCAGAGTCTGTGAAGCAGGAATTGGCATTTGAAATGAGGAGGAAGACTTTTGAAGAGACAGAGATAATTAGGCTCAGAAATAATGAGGCTTTAGGTGGTATCAGATAGTTGGAGGCAGAATCAGATTCAATGGATGTTTACAGATCAGATGTGTTAATGTATGAGGCGTGATAAATCAGGTTAGCAAACTACAGGTGCACTTCTAGTCACATGGGATTATGATGTCATGGTGATAATAAAGATCTGTCCCAGGTCAATTGGAATTAAAGACCAGCAGGAAAACCTGTAACAAAACAAAGGGCTGCCTGGAAAACGGAGATGGTTCGGGTACCGTTGAGATCCATTCCCACGAGGGGGAAGGTAGGACAAACTAAACCCGAGCTCCCTGGGTGCTGAAAGTGACAGACAGCAAAGTGAAGCAGGAAAATGGATGAATATAACTGATGTCAGGTTAGAGGGGAAGTGAAAAAAGAAATATGAGAGACAGAGAAAGGGTAAGAGAAGAGATTGACAGCAGACTTAAAAGTGGATCCAATAGTCTTCTATTGGCATGTAAATAGTAAAAAGAGGAGTGGCCAGGTTAGGGAGTAAAAGGAAATCTATACGTGGCTGCAGAGGGCATGCTTGAGGTACCGAATGAGTACTTGGCATTTCTGTTTACCCAGGAAGAAGATGCTGCTCGACTCAGTGAGCGAGGAGGTACTGGAGACACAGGATGGGCTAAAATGGATAAGGAGGTAGTATTAGAAAGGCTGGTTGTACTTAAAGGTGATAAGGCACCAGGACTGGATGAGATGCAGAGGACTGGAGAATTGCAAACCTTACATCCTTGTTCAAAGAGTGTGTAAAAATTAGCCCAGCAACTTCAGATCAGTCAGTTTAACCTTGGTGATGGGGAAACTTCGAGATACAATGATTTGGGACAAAATTAAAAGTCCCCTGGATAAGTGTGGGTCAGTTAAAGGAACCCAGCATGGATTTGTTAAAGGCATATCTTGTTCAACTAACTTGCTGGAGTTTTTGATGAAGTAATAGAGAGGGTCGATGAAGGTAATGCTGTTGATGTGGTGTACATGGACTTCCAAAAGGCATTTGATACAGTGCCACACAACAGACTTGTGAGGAAAGTGAGAGCTGATGGAATAAAATGGAAAGTGGATATGAAATTGGCTTAAGGACAAGAAATAGTGAGTCATGATCGATTGGAGACTAGAGAATGGGATACAGTGGGCTTCCCTAGGGGATTACTGCTTTTCTTAATCTATATTAATGACCTCGACTTGAGAACAATTTCAACATTTGAGGATGTCACCAAACTTGGAAACATGGTGAACAGTGAGGATGATAAACTTCTAGAGGATGTAGACAGGTTGGTGGAATGGGCCTGGAAGGCCCATTCACAAGGATGTTGCCGGGACTTGAGAAGCTGAGTTACAGAGAGAGATTGAATAGGTTGGGACTTTATTCCCTGGAGCGTAGAAGATTGAGGGGAGATTTGATAGAGGTGTATAAGATTTTGATGGGTATAGATAGAGTGAATGCAAGCAGGCTTTTTCCGCTGAGGCTAGGGGAGAAAAAAACCAGAGGGCATGGGTTAAGGGTGAAAGGAGAAAAGTTTAAAGGGAATATTAGGGGGGGCTTCTTCACGCAGAGAGTGGTGGGAGTGTGGAACGAGCTGCCGGATAAAGTGGTAACTTTTCATTGGTCACTTTTAACATTTAAGAAAAACTTGGTCGGGTTCATGGATGAGAGGGGTGTGGAGGGATATGGTCCAAGTGCAGGTCAGTGGGACTAGGCATAAAATGGTTCGGCACAGACAAGAAGGGCCAAAAGGCCTGTTTCTGAGCTGTAATTTTCTATGGTTCTATGGGCAGAAACTTAATGCAGAGAAGTATGAAGTGATCTGTTTTGGTAGGAAGAACATGGAGAGACAGTCTAAAATAAAGAGTACAATTCTAAAAGGGGTGCAGGAGCAAAGGGAGCTGAAGGTGCACAATATGTGGATAAATCATTGAAGATTGACAAATCAGGTAAAGTAGCAGGTGTGATGTTTATAATTTAAGGAAAGAATAGGCAGCAAGTTCTGATGAATCTGTAGAAAACACTGGATCAGCCTCAACTGGAGTATTGTGCCCAACTCTGGGCTCCACAGTTCAGTAAGAAGATGAAGCCTTTAGAGAGAGTGCAAACAGGAGTTGTGGAGATGGTTCCAGGGGTGAGGAACTTGTTTACGAGGATAAATTAGAGAAGAGAAGGTTGAGAGGAGATTTGACAGAGGCATTTAAATTCATGAGGGGTTTGGACAGAGTAGATAGAAAGAAACTGTTCCAATTGGTGGAAGGGATTGAGAATCAGAGGGCACAGATTTAAGGGGGAAGCAATGGAGACACGATGATAAACATTGTCACCCAGCGAGTGGTTAGGATCAGGAATGAACTGTCTGAGAGTGTGATGGAGACAGATTCACACAGCGAGTGGTTAGGATCAGGAATGAACTGCCTGAGAGTGTGATGGAGACAGATTCACCCAGCGAGTGGTTAGGATCAGGAATGAACTGCCTGAGAGTGTGGTGGAGACAGATTCACACAGCGAGTGGTTAGGATCTGGAATGTACTGTCTGAGAGTGTGGTGGAGACAGATTCACACAGCGAGTGGTTAGGATCTGGAATGTACTGTCTGAGAGTGTAGTGGAGACAGATTCACACTGCGAGTGGTTAGGATCTGGAATGTACTGTCTGAGAGTGTAGTGGAGACAGATTCACACAGCGAGTGGTTAGGATCTGGAATGTACTGTCTGAGAGTGTAGTGGAGACAGATTCAATTGTGACTTCAAAAAAAGAATTAAATAAGCCCCTGAAAATAAATAAATTGCATGATTCTGGGGAAAACTGGTCCAATGGCCTCTTTTTGTGTTTCTATGGTTCTGTTTAAGGCTAGGGTTATTAACATACAAAATAGGGAGCAGAAATAGGTCATTCGGTTCCTCAAGCCTGCTCTGCCATTTAATAAGATCATGCCTGATCTGTTTATGTTTCTAATTCCATATTTCCATCCACCCCCGAAACCCCACCTTCACCACCATCTGAGGCAGAGGGTTCCAAAGTTGTACAACCCTCCGAGAGAAATAAATCTCCTCATCTCTGTCTGAAAAGGGTGACCCCTAATTTTAAAAGAGTGCACCCTAATTCTGGACTTGCCCACAAGAGGATGTAAGCAGATATGGCGTAGTACAAATCCATTGTATTGAACACAAGATCCTCAGAGTACTTATGGGCGTGTGGCTTCATGGCACCAGGGAAGGCATCGACAGATAGACCAGGTTCCTGAATGCTTTGTTCCAAGAGCTCGGGAGTTTTCCTGGGTGTCCTGGTCAGTGTTTATCACTCAAACAACATGACCAAAAACAGAGAAATTGCTCTCTCACCTCATTCGCTGTTGGAGAGAGGTGGCATTATGGTATACCACGGGACTAGTAATCAGAGACCCAGGCTGAACTTGGTTCAATCCCACCACACCAGATTGTGAAATTTGAATTCAATTAAAATTCTGGAATTAAAAGTCTAATGAAAATGATCAATCATGGGGCGGCACGGTGGCACAGTGCTTAGCACTGCTGTCTCACAGCGCCAGGGACCCGGGTTCAATTCCCAGCTTGGCTCACTGTCTGTGTGGAGTTCAATCATAGAAATCATAGAAATCATAGAAACCCTACAGTACAGAAAGAGGCCATTCGGCCCATCGAGTCTGCACCGACCACAATCCCACCCAGGCCCTACCCCCATATCCCTACATATTTTACCCACTAATCCCTCTAATCTACGCAAGCCAGGACACTAAGGGGCAATTTTAGCATGGCCAATCAACCTAACCAGCACATCTTTGGACTGTGGGAGGAAACCGGAGCACCCGGAGGAAACCCATGCAGACTTGAGGAGAATGTGCAAACTCCACACAGACTATCTAACTGATCTATGGCCCTCATTATTTTATAGACCTCTATAAGATCACCCCTCAGCCTTTGCACGTTTGCACGTTCTCCCCGTGTCTGCATGGATTTCCTCCGGGTGATCCGGTTTCTGCCCACAGTCCAAAGTTAGGTGCATTGGCCATGCTAAATTCTCCCTCAGTGTATCTGAACAGGTGTCGGAGTGTGGCGACTAGGGCATTTTCACAGTAACTTCCTTTTTGCCTTTGACAAGGTACTGCATGTTAGGTTGTTGCATGAGGTTAAATCACATGGGATCCAGCCAACTGGGTACAAAATTAGCTTGATGACAGAAGACCGAGAGGGTGATTGTAGAGAGTTGTTTTTCAAACTGGAAGCCTGTGACCAGTGGTGTGCCTCAGGGATCGGTGCTGGGTCCACTGTTTTCTGAAGTTTATATTAATGATTTGGATGAGAATTTAGGAGGCATGGTTAGTAAGTTTGCAGATGACACCAAGATTGGTGGCATAGTGGACAGTGAAGAAAGTTATCTCCAATTGCAACGGGATCTTGATCAATTGGGCCAGTGGACTGATGAATGGCAGATAGAGTTTAATTTAGATAAATGCGAGATGATGCATTTTGGTAGATCGAACCAGGGCAGGACTTACTCAGTTAATGGTAGGGCGTTGGGGAGAGTTATAGAACAAAGAGATCTAGGAATACAAGTTCATAGCTCCTTGAAAGTGGAGTCACAGGAGGTCAGGGTGGTGAAGAAGGCATTCAGCATGCTTGGTTTCATTGGTCAGAACATTGAATACAGGAGTTGGGACATCTTGTTGAAGTTGTGCAGAACATTGGTAAGGCCACACTTGTAGTACTGTGTACAGTTCTGGTCACCCTATTATAGAAAGGATATTATTAAACTAGACGGAGTGCAGAAAAGATTTACTAGGATGCTACCGGGACTTGATGGATTGAGTTATAAGGAGAGGCTGGATAGACTGGGACTTTTTTCCCTGGAGCATTGGAGGCTGAGGGGTGATCTTATAGAGGTCTATAAAATAATGAGGGCCATAGATCAGTTAGATAGTCAACATCTTTTCCCAAAGGTAGGGGAGTCTAAAACTAGAGGGCGTAGGTTTAAGGTGAGAGAGAAGAGATACGAAAGGAGCCAGAGGGGCAATTTTTTCACACAGAGGGTGGTGAGTGTCTGGAACAAGCTGCCAGAGGTAGTAGTAGAGGCATGTTCAATTTTGTCTTTTAAAAAGCATTTAGACAGTTACATGGGTAAGAATGGGTATAGAGGGATATGAGCCAAACGCAGGCAATTGGGACTGGTTTAGTGGTTTAAAAAAAGGGCGGCATGGACAAGTTGGGCCGAAGGGCCTCTTTCCATGCTGTTAACCTCTTTCCATGCTGTAAACCGCTATAACTCTGAGCCACTCAGTTCAAGGACAATTAGGGATGGGCAACAAATGCTAGCCCAGCCAATGACACACACACAGAATCCATAGAATCCCTACAGTGCAGAAGGAGGCCATTCGACCCATCGAGTCTGGACTGACTCTCTGAAAGAGCATCTTACCCAGCCCTCCCAGCGTCCTACCCTCATAATACCACGCATTTACCACGGCAAATCCACCTAACCTAACCACATCCCATGAAGTAATATAAAAAATATCTTGTTGTGTTCAAATTGGCCATGAAATGCTATGGGCCATCAGGAATGTAAAGGGATGCTGCAGAAACACACCATCTTCCATTTCTCTGGGTCATATTTGCTTTCTTGTGGCATACTGGAAAAGTAGATGGGTGATTTCCCTCTTTGCAGACAGACTGTCAACACAGAAAGATATCAGATATCACAGAGAGGGGAATGTCCTCACATGGGGTTAGTACTGGATTAGAGATCCAGAGTCTAGGAATTCACATTCCACCAGAGGAAAGTGATAGAAATGATATCAATCTGGTAATGTATGGCCTGACCTCAACCCAACGAGCTGCTGTGTCTGAAACTGAGGTGAACTGGTTGAGCTGCTATGGTACAGTGTAAGCTGCGGTAAGGAGCTCTGAGCTGGCACTGCTGTTTATTTGGGAACTCCGGGATTAATCTGTGCAGAATCCCGGACAGTGTATGACATCACTCCCCGAGTGGAGCAGCTGTTGCTATAGCAACCATCAGCCCTCAGCGGCATCATTTTATAAATAACTCTGGGCAGGGAAAAGCTTCATGTTAATGTGATTGCAGTGTGAGTGCAGAGTGAGCAGCTACACTGCAGGCACGCATCCTAATATTCTCCTGTCTGTCCACCTCACAGAGTGATGACAATCACTGTGACACACTGCCCATCCCACCCTCATTCCCCACCCTCACCCCCACCCTCATCCCATTCTCCCAACCCTCATTCCCCACCCTCACCCCACCCTCATCCCATTCTCCCCACCCTCACCCCATTCTCCCCACTCTCATTCCCCACCCTCACCCCATTCTCCCCACCCTCATTCCCCACCCTCACTCCCACCCTTACCCCATTCTCTCCACCCTCACCACAACCTCAACCCACTATCCCCACCCTCACCCCATTATCCGCACCTTCAACCCCACCCTCATTTAATAAGATGCCACAATGGCTAACTGCATTAGAAAAGAGCTCATGCTGTTGGGGCAGATACATTAGCGCCGATAGAGGATTGGCTAAACAACAGCAGCGTGACAACAGGTCATTTTCAGGTTGACAAACTGTAACGAGCTCAGTGCCACAGGGATTGGTGCTGGGGACCCAACTATTTGCAATCTATATTGAAGGGATTGAGTGTATTGTAGCAGATTTGCAGATGATACAAAAATAGGTAGAAAAGTAAGCTGTGAGGAGGACACAGAGTCTGCAAAGGGATATCGATAGGTTCATTGACTGGGGAGAAAAATTGCCAGATGGCATACACTTTGGGAAAATGTAAGGTTGTCGAGTTTGGCAGGAAAAATGGAAAATCTAATCTACACATCTTTGGACACTAAGGGTCAATTCAGCATGGCCAATCCATGTAACCTGCACATCTTTGTACCCAGAGGAAACTCACACAGACACGGGGAGAATGTGCCAACGCCACACAGACAGTGACCCAAGCCGGGAATTGAACCCGGGTCCCTGGTTCTGTGTTTTAATGGAGAGAGATTGCACAGGGGAATCTGGATGTTCTTGTATATGATTCACAAAATGTTAGTTTACAAGAACAGCAAATTATTAGGAAGGCAAATGGAGGGAAAGCATGGTGACACAGTGGTTAACACTGCTGCCTCACAGCGCCAGGGATCCGGGTTCAATTCCAGCCTTGGGTAACTGTCTATGTGGAGTTTGCACATTTCTCTGTGTCTGCGTGGGTTTCCTTCGGTGCTCTGGTTTCCTCCCACACTCCAAAGATGTGTGGGTTAGGTAGATTGCTAAATTGCCCCTTAGTGTACCAAGATATGTAGGTTAGATGGTTTTGTGATGGTGATAGGGGGGAGGGCGGGGGGCGGGGGGCGGGGGGGAGGGCGGGGGGTGGGGGGGCGGGGGGTGGGGGGGCGGGGGGGGGGAGGGCGGGGGGTGGGGGGGGCGGGGGGGGGAGGGCGGGGGGCGGGGAGGGCGGGGGGTGGGGGGGGCGGGGGGGAGGGCGGGGGGGAGGGCGGGGGGAGGGCGGGGGGGGAGGGCGGGGGGGAGGGCGGGGGGGGAGGGCGGGGGGGGAGGGCGGGGGGGGCAGGGGGGGGAGGGGGGGGGCAGGGGGGGGAGGGTGGGGGGGCAGGGGGGGGGCGGGGGAGGGTGGGGGGGCGGGGGAGGGTGGGGGGGCGGGGGGGGGGTGGGGGGGCAGGGGGGGTGGGGGGGCAGGGGGGGTGGGGGGGGAGGGCGGGGGGTGCGGGGGGGGAGGGCGGGGGGTGCGGGGGGGGGGCACGGGCGGGGGCGGGCGGGGGGGGGGGGGTGGCGGGGGGGGCGAGGAATGAGCCTGAGTAAGATGTTCTTTCAGGGAGTCGGTGCAGGTTTGATGGGCCGAATGGCCTCCTCTTCATTTGTAGGGATTCTATGATTCTAAGACGAGACTGATTCCTGGGATGAAGGCGTTGTCTTTCAAGGTGAGAGGTGATCTGATGGAAACGTGTAAGACTCTTAGGATGTTTGACAAGGTAGATGCTGAGAGGATGTTTCCCCTCATGGGGGAATATGGAACAGTTTAAAAATAAGGGGTCTCCAATTTAAGATAGTAATTAAGAGGAATTACTTAGAGGCCTTTTTTGTGCTTGAAATTCTATCCCCTGTCAAGCAATGGGGACTGGGTCACTGAATATATTCAAATCTGAGATAGACAGGTGTTTGATTGACATGGTAAGTAGTCTCACAACAGCAGGTTAAAGTCCAACAGGTTTATCTGGTAGCACGAGCTTTTGGAGCGCTGCCCCTGATCAGGTGAGTGCATGATGAAGGAGCAGTGCTCCGAAAGCTCATGCTACCAGATAAACCTGTTGGACTTTAACCTGCTGTTGTGAGACTACTTCCTGTGCCCACCCCAGTCCAACGCCACATCTTGATTGACATGGGAAACAGGGGTTATGGAGGTCAGACAGGAAAGAGGAGAAATGTCCACCATCTGATCAACCCATGATCTTATTGAATGATGGAGCAAACTCAAAGGGCTGAATGACCCAATCCCACCCTCACTTTTAATTTACTCTCACCCAGAACCACTCTCACTCGCACCACCCCCCCCCCCCCCGCCTTTAACCCAACCTCTGCTCACCAACCCCGCCCCATCCCCACCTACCCTTATATGTAATGGGGTTAGTTTAGAATTGATACAAGGCTATGGGGAGAGAGTGGGGCAGTGGGATTAGTTTGGGATTCATACAGGACTTTGGGAAGAGAGCGGAGCAGTGGGATTAGTTTGGGGTTGATACAGGGCTTTGGGGAGAGAGCAGGATAGTGGGATTAGTTTGGGATTGATACAGGGCTATGGGGAGAGAGCAGGGCAGTGGGATTAGTTTGGGGTTGATACAGGGCTATGGGGAGAAAGCGGGGCAGTGGGATTTGTTTGGGGTTGATACGGGGCTATGGGGAGATAGTGGGGCGGTGGGAGTGGTTTGGGGTTGATACAGGGCTTTGGGGAGAGAGCAGGATAGTGGGATTAGTTTGGGATTGATACAGGGCTATGGGGAGAGAGCGGGGCAGTGGGGTTAGTTTGGGATTGGTACAGGGCTATGGGGAGAGAGTGGGGCAGTGATATTAGTTTGGGTTGATACAGGGCTATGGGGAGAGAGCGGGGCAGTGGGGTTAGTTTGGGATTGGTACAGGGCTATGGGGAGAGAGCGGGACAGTGGGATTAGTTTGGGATTGATACAGGACTATGGGGAGAGAGTGGGGCAATGGGATTAGTTTGGTATTGATACAGGGCTATGGGGAGAGAGTGGGGCAGTGGGATTAGTTTGGGTTCGATACAGGGCTATGGGGAGAGAGCGGGACAGTGGGATTAGGTTGGGTTTTGGGTGTTTTTGATCTATCTCTTCGCCTCCCCTCTGGCTGGATTATTTTGCTCTGATGTGGAGATGCCGGCGATGGACTGGGGTAAACACAGTAAGAAGTCTAACAACACCAGGTTAAAGTCCAACAGGTTTATTTGGTAGCAAAAGCCACAAGCTTTCGGAGCCTTAAGCTCCTTCTTCAGGTGAGTGGGAATTCTGTTCACAAACAGGGCATATAAAGACACAAACTCAATTTACGGAATAATGGTTGGAATGCGAATACTTACAGTTAATCAAGTCTTAAAGGTACAAACAATGTGAGTGGAGAGAGCATTAAGACAGGTTAAAGAGATGTGTATTGTCTCCAGACAGGACAGCCAGTGAGACTCTGCAAGTCCAGACAAGCTGTGGGGATTACAGATAGTGTGATATGAACCCAATATCCCGGT
This sequence comes from Mustelus asterias, assembly GCF_964213995.1. NCBI lineage: Eukaryota > Metazoa > Chordata > Chondrichthyes > Carcharhiniformes > Triakidae > Mustelus > Mustelus asterias. Next base: position 48,916,661 of record NC_135813.1, on the reverse strand, counting down.
TGAGGCCGTCCTCATGTGTGCGGAACCTGGCTATCAGTTTCTGCTCAGTGACTCTGCGCCGTCGTGTGTCGTGAAGGCCGCCTTGGAGAACGCTTACCCGAATTTCAGGAGGCCGAATGCCCGTGATCGCTGAAGTGCTCCCCAACAGGAAGAGAACAGTCTTGCCTGGTGATTGTCGAGCGGTGTTCATTCATCCATTGTCGCAGCGTCTGCATGGTTTCCCCAATGTACCATGCCTCGGGACATCCTTTCCTGCAGCGTATCAGGTAGACAACGTTGTCAGGTAGACAATGTTGTCTACCTGATATGTTGTCTACCTGACAACGTTGTCTACCTGATAAGCTGCAGGAAAGGATGTCCCGAGGCATGGTACATTGGGGAAACCATGCAGACGCTGCGACAATGGATGAATGAACACCGCTCGACAATCACCAGGCAAGACTGTTCTCTTCCTGTTGGGGAGCACTTCAGCGGTCCTGGGCATACGGCCTCTGATATTCGGGTAAGCGTTCTCCAAGGCGGCCTTCACGACACACGACAGCGCAGAGTCGCTGAGCAGAAACTGATAGTCAAGTTCCGCACACATGAGGACGGCCTCAACCGGGATATTGGGTTCATGTCACACTATCTGTAATCCCCACAGCCTGCCTGGACCTGCAGAGTCTCACTGGCTGTCTTGTCTGGAGACAATACACAAAGAACAAAGAACAGTACAGCACAGGAAACAGGCCCTTCGGCCCTCCAAGCCTATGCCGCTCAAATACACATCTCTTTAACCTGTCTTAATGCTCTCTCCACTCACATTGTTTGTACATTTAAGACCTGATTCGCTGTAAGTATTCCCATTCCAACCATTATTCTGTAAATTGAGTTTGTGTCTTTATATGCCCTGTTTGTGAACATAATTCCCACTCACCTGAAGAAGGAGCTTAAGGCTCTGAAAGCTTGTGGCTTTTGCTACCAAATAAACCTGTTGGACTTTAACCTGGTGTTGTTAAACTTCTTACTTATTTTGCTCTGACAGCGATCATCTAATGCAGCAGTAAAGACTGTACCAATGGTATAATGGGGATGAGAACTGAGATTCTTAATCTTAAACCTATTTTCTGGTGATATTAGTTGCTAATGGTACCTGTCACTGTTTGCCGTAATTGTGGGTGAGTTGTTAACGGGTGTATTTGTTGAATTAGCTCGTTCTCTGTCAGTTGGAGTAACCGGTCTATCCTGCTCTTTTCTCTGTCTCCCTCTCCTGGTGAATATTCTGATTGTTCACTATTTTGAATATTTGAATATTCACAGAATTCCCACTCACCTGAAGAAGGAGCTTAAGGCTCCGAAAGCTTGTGGCTTTTGCTACCAATAAACCTGTTGGACTTTAACCTGGTGTTGTTAAACTTCTTACTGAATATTCTGATTCACAGAGCTGAGCCAGGCAGAGGATGGAGGGGGAGGAGGGACAAAAGGGAGGGTATTGATGAAAAGAGAAACAGGTTGCTGAAATTTGAACATATTCTTCTTGTTTGCAGAATCCCTGTCTACGAATATACGTCGCTTCCAGCAAACCATATATCCCAACAACTGCCTGTTAGCAGCATGTACATGCAGGTGTTCATAACAGGCAGAGTACAGACTGCACACAACCAGCCTGTACTTGCAAAACCCAAAACAAAATCTCTTCTGTTAGATGTGATTCTGCAATTGGGCAGCACTTGCTGAACAATCCTGGGTGCACTGATAATTACACTATTTTCGTATCAGATCAGTCATGATCTCATTGCATTGCAGATCAGACTCGATGGGCTGAATGGCCTACTTGTGCTCCTATTGTTATCACATCGGATCAGTCATGATCTCATTGCATTGCAGATCAGACTCAAAGGGTTGAAAGGTCTACGTGTGTTCCTATGTCTTATGATCTTATTATCCAGTTTCAGATAATCAGTTGAGCTTGTTTACGCTTGTTAAAGTGACATCATACATTAATTCTGTCTACATCAAAATGAATACGTTCAAACCTTACACCTTCTGTGAAATCCCGTGAGCTTGTGGAGCCGACAGTTCCGCATGGCTTCCTCCATGGCAATGTCGCAGCCAATTAGCGTCAAATTTCCAACCAATCAGCATCCTTTTCTCCTGTTGTAAGTTGTGATTGTTCGAAATTGGGAATTCTTGTGTTTGTCCTGATGAGTGCAAGGTGAAAAGCTTCAGCAACATATCTCTCTTGTAATACCAAAAGGGATGGTCTGTGGAAGGCAGGAGTGATTAAATGACAAAAAAGATGATAGTGTAAAACCCAAAGGGAGTGGCATTGGGACAAACAAGGAAACAAAAGAAACATCTAGAGGAGGTATGAATGGCAGGATAGTTGTTATCAGAATGTAAAGGAATTTAAAAAAGAAACAAGAAAAAAAACGCAGCAAAATAAAAATGAAACAAGGTGGAGGCAGAGGTTATGACGTGAAACAGTTGAACTCAATGTTGAGTCCAGAAGCAGTGAAATCCTCAGTTGAAAGATGAGGTGCTGCTCCTCGGTGGGTTTGAGTTGAGTTTGATTGGAACAGGCCCTGGACAGACAGCTCAGAGTAGGAGCAAACTGGAGAATTCAAACAAGGGACAGAAGCTGAGGGTCACACTTACTGACTCAATAGATGACCCCGTCTGTGTTTAGTCTTCCCGGTGTGGAGGAGAGCCACATTGTGAGCAGCAAATAGAGGAGATTAGACTGAAAGACGCAGGAATAAATCACTGCTTCACCCGGAGGGAGTGTTTGGGGTCTTGGACAATCAGGAGGGTGGAGGTCAAAGGGCGGCTGTTGAACTCCTGTGCGCGCACTGGGAAGGTGCCAGAGGGCAGGGAGGGGGTGTTGGGGGTGACTGAGGAATGGGCCAGGATCTCACAGAGGGAATGGTCTCTTTGGAGTCCTGAAAGGAGAGGGGAGGGAACAGTGTGTTTGGTGGTGGAATCAAACTGGAGGCATCGGGAATGACAGGAATGAATCTGGAGGCTAGTGGGATGGAAGATGAGAACAAAGGGAATCCTAAAATGCTTCAGGGAGGGGAGCAGAAAAAGTGAAAGCAAGAGTTTGGGAAATGGGATGGGTTCAGTAAAGGCTTTGTCAACCTTGTGAGGGATGGGGATATATCAGAAATGCTGGTATGGACGGCAGCATCATTAGAAAATGTGCACAGAGAGAATGGAGTCGAGTCTTACAGAAAACAGTGTAAGGAGCTGTAGTCGAAGTGGGAGTCAGTGGGCTCAGAGTGAATGCTAGTCAATCTCGTACCCCCAGACATGAGACAGAGGAGGCGAAGGGGAAAGTCAGAGATGGACCATGTGAAGGTGAAAGGTGAAAAGTGGAAGCAAAGTTGATGAAATGTCCAAGTTCAGGGTGAGAACAGGACACAGCACCATTGATGCACTGGACCCAGGGGTGGGACTGGAACAAGAAAGGTTCTGCATACCCCACCAAAAATCCAAATTCACCAGGGACTCTCTGCTCTTTATTGGAATTAGGGACAGGGTGGGATTTTTGTCGGTGCAGGCTCGATGGGCCGAATGCCTCCTGTACTTTAGGAATTCTATGATTGCAGGATCCTTAGGCTAAATCTGGGTCCTGAGGCCCCCAAGCCCCCGCCCCCTACATTAGCTCCCACCACCCTAGCCCAAATACTGGCAGCAACTAAACCTGTAAATAAATCAGTCGAGGGTTCTGCCTGGTCTGTCTCATCCACTGATTGAAGGTGATAAATGGGTTTAAGTGTCACCAACTCCGATTAGATTCTGCTGAAGGTTCACACTGACACTGAACCGCAATCTCAGCCCAGGCAAACCACCCAGCACACCTCGATTGTTCCTAACAAACAAAAGCATTCAATGAAAATAATAAATCTTACAATGGTTTAATGTCACTTGGATCTTTCTTCCAGATCCATTGCTGAAGATTAATTTCTCATTTCTGATGATTTCAGTGCATCACCAGATTGAAAATGGGTTTAATCTCAGATTTTAACCTTTGCTAATGCCAAAGCTATACATGTACACACTGCCAACGCATACCCCCCCACACCCCCTGCCAATGCATACCCCCCCACACCCAGTGCCAATGCATACCCCCCCACACCCCCTGCCAACGCATACCCCCCCACACCCCCTGCCAATGCATACCCCCCCACACCCAGTGCCAACGCATACCCCCCCACACCCCCTGCCAATGCATACCCCCCCACACCCCCTGCCAATGCATACCCCCCACACCCCCTGCCAACGCATACCCCCCCACACCCCCTGCCAACGCATACCCCCCCACACCCCCTGCCAACGCATACCCCCCCACACCCCCTGCCAATGCATACCCCCCCACACCCCCTGCCAACGCATACCCCCCACACCCCCTGCCAACGCATACCCCCCCACACCCCCTGCCAACGCATACCCCCCACACCCCCTGCCAACTGGACTCACCATCCCCTCCTCCCGCACACATGTACACACTGCCAACGCATACCCCCCCACACCCCCTGCCAACTGGACTCACCATCCCCTCCTCCCGCACACATGCACACTCTGCCAACAAGCCCTCCACACACACACACGCACACTGCCAACAGACCCTTCACAGACACACAAACACACACAGTGCCTACAGGCCCTCCGCACATGCACACACTGCCAACAGGCCCCCTGCACACACACGCACACACTGCCAACAGGCCCCCTGCACACACACGCATACACTGCCAACAGGCCCTCTGCACACACACACGCACACATTGCCAACGAGCCCTCCCCCCACACACGCACACGCTGCCGACAGGCACTCAGTGTGCACGCACATACACTGCCAATAGGCCCTCCGCACACGTACACACTGCCAATAGGCCCTCCGCACATGTACACGCTGCCAACGGGCCCTCCACCTGCACACGCACACACTGCCAACAGACCCTCCGCATGCACAGACACACACACTACCAACAGGCCCGCTGCACGCTCCTGCACACACTGGCAAAAGATCCTCCGCACACGAGCGCGCACTCACACACACACGCACACTGCCAACAGGCCCTCCACACACGCAACGCTGCCACCAGACGCTCCGCACACACACACACACACACACACTGCCAACAGGCCCCCTGCACGCACACATGCATGCACCCGCACACACTGCCAACAGGCCATCTGCACATGCACACTCTGCCAACAAGCCCTTCACACGCACACTGTCAACAAGCCCTCCGTGCATGCACACACACTGCTAACAGACCCTCTGCACGCACACGCACACTCTGCCAACAGGCCATCCACGTGCACACGCACACACTACCAACAGACCCTCCATGCGTGCACACACACTGCCAACAGACCCTCTCCAAGCACACACACACACACACACACACACTGCCAACAGACCCTCTCCAAGCACACACACACACACACACACACACACACTGCCAACAGACCCTCTCCAAGCACACACACACACACACACACTGCCAACAGACCCTCTCCAAGCACACACACACACACACACACACTGCCAACAGGCCCTCCGCACATACACTACCAACAGGCCTCTGAACAGCATCATTCCTGATGAAGTCCTGGAGAGCAGTTCACTGAGAGAGGGTATGCTAATCGCTAGTAAATTACAACAAGAAGCAGCAGTTTGCTATTGAAAGGGTAATTGTGTTTCTGTTGTTGCAGGATCGATTCATTGTGAAAGGGTCTGAGAGAATTCAGCAAAGATTACCGTTCCTTTAAGATGACACGGACAGACCCACCGGACATACTGGTATCAACCGTGTATCGAGAGATTAAAGTCAGCCCAATGCCAGGCGAGCCCAAAGTCTATCAAACCCAGCACCAGTGTGATGCCTCCAGGCCCAGCACTGAGCAGGACACCCAGCAATACATCAATAAACGACAGTGTAGAAGCTTTGACTACCTGCAGTCACTAGACAGCCAGGCGGACTCCGGAGCCCCCATGGAAGAGTACTCACTCCATCGGGCTGATCGAAGGCCCACCAGCCCCGAGCTTGCCTGGGATTCTCTGGGGAGGCAAGTCTACCTCCGATCCTCAGCCCCTGAACTTGTCACCAGCCGATTGTGTGCTCACACCGGGGAACCCAGAGAGGCATCCAGACCAGAGACAAAGAAGAAAGGAAGATCTAAGAGTGCCCCCAGGGTGAAGACCACCTACCGCCCCGTCCCTGTAGAGGTGGGCTCACCTGAGCTGTCCCGTAGGGGTCGTGAAGCCTTGCGTACGCACCGGGACTCTCACAAGCGGACTGAGGCCTCACCCAGGAGGGACACATCTCACATAGTGAGGACTAGGATGAACGAGGTGCATCCCATCAAACTGCAACCACAGCGGGGTGATGCCAGTCTGTACTCACCTCTGTTTGTCAGCGATAGCTACGAAAGCTATGATGAGTGCCAAGGTGTCAAGCCTGGCCCAGGGGCACATGTGCGATACCGAGTGGACATGAAGCCCGAGGATCCAGCACTGAAACCTTCCTCTCGCACTTGGAAGACACCACAGAAGCAGAGCAGTGTGGCAAACTGGCAGTCACAACCAGGGCGCAGTTTAACCGTGCCTGCCAACCGGCGAGTGGTGAGGAGCCATTCTCCCAGTGAATCATACAGCGGTGATTACTGGACACTTTCAGCTCACAACAACTGCTCGCCCCATCAATACTACAGGGATGAGAGCAGGAGGGGCCTTCCTCAGCTCATCCAGACAACACCACCCTTCAGTGAACAATCTTACCCCGAAGTCAGAAGACTCTCGCGCCAAGCTGCCCAGCCTAATATCTACTACACAGAGGAACGGGCAAGACCTTCTCCACACCGATACGCTTCACCAATGCATTACCATGACTGGTGGGGGACCTACCGAGCTGCCCATGGTCACCAGGGTTACATATCTCAATGCCCATCTTACTGGGACGGCAGAGTCGGAACCCTCTCACCTCATGGCTCCTATTACGGTATTGACCAGCAGAGGCTGGGCTCAGACTCACGGCACTACTCCAAGTCCTGGGACAATATCCTGTCCCCTAGTGGGCGCAGAGACTTCCCCTCCTCAAACTGCCGCAGCTATGAGACCCTTCCCCTGCAGGAGAGACATGGCCACGCCACAGAGGGGAGGCGCCAGCCCACTGTGGTCAACCTATCACGCTCTCCCCAACGTTATGCTGCTCTTTCCCTCTCTGAGAGCTCCATCACTGACAAATTGCAGGGGGACGGAGGAAGGGGCACCCAGGGAAGGTCATGGTATATCACACCTGAAATCACCATCACCGACAATGACCTCAGGGCCAATGGGCCTGGCAGAGCTGGCGGGAGGTCTCGGAGCAGGCAGGCTCTCGATGGGGGCAATGGCCTCAGTGCCTCCTTCAATGATTTGCTGTCCTGCAATTTGGACAATGCCAAGGAGACAGGTGTCAGCTCCCTTAGTGGTGGCTCTCTGCACCGGCCTGGTAAGCAGCAGCTGGACGATGCCCTGGCTGACCTGGTCATCGACACGTGTAAAACACCAGCCATTCAGAAACCCAGCGACTCAGAAACTCTAGTGGACCAGCTGAGAAAGCTCATTGCTGGGGAGGACCTTTCTGGAGAACATGGTGTGAGGACAGTGTTGGTACATACCACAGAACCACAGAAGATGAAGATGCACCCTATGTCCGCTGGGCCAGGTTCTGACCCTCTCACTTTGGGCATGTCGAGAAGTCCCAGCTACCCGAGTCCATGCGATGGGCCTCCTCAAGAGCGCAGCTCGGACGATGTGGATACCATGATGTGTTCAAACCTAAAGTGTGGCCTCACGGAGACACTTTTCAATGCCCGGCTTTACTTCAAATCCTGTCACAGCTGCTACACCTATTACTGCTCCAGGAACTGCAGGAAAGATGACTGGGAGATGCACAAAGAGGCCTGTGTCTATGGCCGGGTCAGCAGCACCTGTAAGCGTGTGCTGAGGAGCTGCCGGGAAAACCAGGCTGCACATAAGGCCTTCTCCCGCATCGCCAGGATGGGCTACTTATCGAGGGGGAAGGGGGTTCTGTTCCAGGGTTTTCCCAATCCCGGATCTGCTGAGAATTTCCTCCAGTATGGTTTGGAGAGTCTGCTCCTCACTCCCACCTACCTGTCAGTCAGAGAGCTGGAAGGCTATGCTGATCACCTGGGGGAGTACCTGAAGGAGATCCGAGAGGCTGGCAGGCAGTATGACCCCGAGGAATGTTTCCTCTTGAATGTGTCGATAGCTCTGGGGCAGAAAGTGCCCGAGAACCCTTCACCCCGCCTCCAGACACCAACAGTTCGAAGGTTTGCAAAGATTGCCCTGGCTTCGACTAGCCCTGAGAAAAAGATCTTTAAGGGTGATGAAGAGATGGAAACCTTGATACTGACCCCACCTCCAGGGACAACTGACATCGCTAAAGAGGACGAGTCAGGACGGAAAGCCCGCGAGGTGTGCTTCATCAATGTACAGCGAGAGCTTCGCATCCGAGGAGTCTTCCTGCGCCATGAGTATCCCAAAATTTACCAAGATCTCTGCGAGTTTGTAGAGAGCAATAAGAGATTTACACCAACTACCATTTACCCCATTGATAAGAGAACGGGAAAGCAGTTCATGTGTATGATAATGGCTGCCTCTGAGCCATTGACACTCGAGTGGGTTCGCAAACCCAACCTACTGGAGGACATGATGTGATCACACGCGCCTTGTTTTTGTTCTTGCAACTGAATGTTTTAAAGCTTATTTAATATATTTGTAGATAATGTATTTTATATAAGGATATGAGGAATCTATTGAAGTCCATTGCCAGGCGGGTATTATTTGAAATGGAGGAGCGGTTTTACACATTGACCCCCCCACAACCCCAAATGGGCCTAGCTATTGGAGGGTTGGCAGGAAGCCTGCATTGCTACCATAGCAACAGGGATAGCAGAAGGAGCATAGGGAAATCACCAATATTTTTACAATACAGAATTCTTTAGAAGTAATTCAAAATTATAATTAAGGTGGAAAAGCTTTAAAATAGTTGTTTATTTTTCCGAATCATTAGGTAAGTGTGAGTTCAGAGGGCCACCCAGTTAGACTTTGTAGGGGAGCGGACACTGTGTTTTATTCTGATTTTGAATGGTTTTTAGAATGTGAATGAGTTTTTGTTCCAGGGGAACAGGAGGGGACAGGTAAAGGTTTAGTTAAACTCAAGCCAGATGGAGGTTTGTGTGTGTTAGAAAATTGGCTTCTGAGGCCAATAGAAAGTTTTGAACTAAGATTGGTCGATTGTTTTGTTGGGTAAGAAAATTAAATGATATGGACAATAAGCTGGGTAAAGACATTGCGATATAGACCTGCTATGATTGCATCTAGGGGCTGAATGGCCTCATCCTGTTCCTCTGTAACAAACATGTGATCTTGGAGCCATGGTGAGGGCAATGATGGGATTGAGATTGGAGTCCCTATTAGGCCATAAGATCAAAGATTGCCTGATGCCAGTTCAGATACAATGGCCAAATGGCAGCCTCCTGCACCACAACAATTCTGTGGACTTTGATTCTTCCTGCAGTTGTCTCTGCTTCAGTGAAAATATGAAACATTGGAAGGAATCCGTACAGAGAGCAGCAGGAAGAGCAACAACAGAAACAGCCAGTCAGAGAATAAACCACTCGGCATTCAGGGAGAGTCAAGAAACCCAGGGGCCTGAGTGGGAGAGTTGATCTACCCGAGTGAGGGGTTGTAGTCTTCATGACCCCTGAGTTCCATGGCATGAAAGGCACAGGTTTTAAACGTAGCCCTGTTCACCTGGTACTAAGCCTAAGATTTGAACCATCAGGATTAACTTCAACCTTGCAGATTAGGACAGGGAAATTCAGCCAAGATTCTCCGACACAAACATTTGCCAGTATGCCTGGTCAAGTGCAGGTTTGTTTGCAATTTGGTAGAAGACAGGATTGAACACAAATGCACACCGAGACTTGGTCTGGGACTGTCTCACACACTGTCCACCACACACTGGGACACGGGGTCACACACTCCCTCCCACACACTGGGACACGGGGTCACACACTGTCCTCCCACACACTGGGACACGGGGTCACACACTGTCCTCCCACACACTGGGACACGGGGTCACACACTGTCCTCCCACACTGTCCTCCCACACACTGGGACAAGGGGTCACACACTGCTCTCCTACACTGTCCTCCCACACACTGGGACACGGGGTCACACACTGTCCTCCCACACACTGGGACACGGGGTCACACACTGTCCTCCCACACACTGGGACAAGGGGTCACACACTATCCTCCTACACTGTCCTCCCACACACTGGGACACGGGGTCACACACTGTCCTCCCACACTGTCCTCCCACACACTGGGACACGGGGTCACACACTGTCCTCCCACACACTGGGTCACACACTGTCCTTCCATAATCTGGGACACGGGGTCACACACTGGCCTCCCACACCCTGGGTCACTGGTCACAGGCTGTCCTTCTCACTCTGGGACACTGATTACACACTGTCCTCCCTCACTCTGGGACACTGGCACACACTCCTCCCTCACTCTGGGACACTGGGTCACACACTGTCCTCCCACACTCTGGGACACAGGGTCACACACTGTCCTCTCATACTCTGGGACATGGGGTCACACACTGTCCTCCACTCTGGGACACTGGTCACACACTGTCCTTTCACACTCAGATATTTAGTGCAGATGGAGCTTTACTCTGTGTCTAACCCCGTGCTGTACCTGTCCTGGGAGTGTTTGATGGGGACAGTGTAGAGGGAGCTTTATTCTAAATCTAATCCCGTGCTGTACCTGTCCTGGAGTGCTTGATGGGGAACAGTGTGGAGGGAGCTTTACTCAGTTTCTAACCCTGTGCTGTACCTGTCCTGGGAGTGTTTGATAGTAAGAAATCTCACAACACCATAGAACATAGAACAGTACAGCACAGAACAGGCCCTTCGGCCCACGATGTTGTGCCGAGTTTTATCTGAAACCAAGATCAAGCTATCCCACTCCCTATCATCCTGGTGTGCTCCATGTGCCTATCCAATAACCGCTTAAATGTTCCTAAAGTGTCTGACTCCACTATCACTGCAGGCAGTCCATTCCACACCCCAACCACTCTCTGAGTAAAGAGCCTACCTCTGATATCCTTCCTATATCTCCCACCATGAACCCTATAGTTATGCCCCCTTGTAATAGCTCCATCCACCCAAGGAAATAGTCTTTGAACGTTCACTCGATCTATCCCCTTCATCATTTTATAAACCTCCATTAAGTCTCCCCTCAGCCTCCTCCGCTCCAGAGAGAACAGCCCTAGCTCCCTCAACCTTTCCTCATAAGACCTACCATCCAAACCAGGCAGCATCCTGGTAAATCTCCTTTGCACTCTTTCCAGCACTTCCACATCCTTCTTATAGTGAGGTGACCAGAACTGCACACAATATTCCAAATGTGGTCTCACCAAGGTCCTGTACAGTTGCAGCATAACCCCACGGCTCTTAAACTCCAACCCCCTGTTAATAAAAGCTAACACACTATAGGCCTTCTTCACAGCTCTATCCACTTGAGTGGCAACCTTCAGAGATCTGTGGATATGGACCCCAAGATCTCTCTGTTCCTCCACAGTCTTCAGAACCCTACCTTTGACCCTGTAATCCACATTTAAATTTGTCCTCCCAAAATGAATCACCTCACATTTATCAGGGTTAAACTCCATCTGCCATTTTTCAGCCCAGCTTTGCATCCTATCTATGTCTCTTTGCAGTCTACAACAGCCCTCCACCTCATCCACTACTCCACCAAGCTTGGTGTCATCAGCAAATTTACTGATCCACCCTTCAGCCCCCTCCTCTAAGTCATTAATAAAAATCACAAATAGCAGAGGATCAAGCACTGATCCCTGTGGCACTCTGCTAGCAACCTGCCTCCACTTAAGTGTTTCTCACACTTAAACAGAGGAACAACATTCGCCACTCTCCAGTCCTCTGGTATTTGCTACCAAATAAACCTGTTGGACTTTAACCTGGTGTTGTGAGACTTCTTACTGTGTTCAATCAGATAGCCAGTTACCTATCCAATCGGCCAACTTTCCCTCTATCCCTCACCTCCTTACTTTCATCATAAGCCGACCATGGGGTACCTTATCAAACGCCTTACTAAAATCCATGTATATGACATCAACTGCCCTACCTTCATCAACACACTTAGTTACCTCTTCAAAAAATTCAATCAAATTTGTGAGGCACGACTTGCCCTTCACGAATCCGTGCTGACTATCCCGGATTAATCCGCATCTTTCTAAATGGTCGTAAATCCCATCCCTAAGGACCTTTTCCATCAACTTACCAACCGCCAAAGTAAGACTAACCGGCCTATAATTACCAGGGTCATTTCTATTCCCTTTCTTAAACAGAGGGACAACATTCGCCACTCTCCAGTCCTCTGGCAATTTCCCTGTGGACAGTGAGGACCCAAAGATCAAAGCCAAAGGCTCTGCAATCTCATCCCTTGCCTCCCAAAGAATCCTAGGATATATTTCATCAGGCCCAGGGGACTTATCGACCTTCAGTTTATTCAAAACTGCCAGTACATCCTCCCTCCGAACATCTACTTCCTCCAGCCTATTAGCCTGTAACGCCTTCTCTTCCTCAAAAACATGGCCCCTCTCCTTGGTGAACACTGAAGAAACCTGATGAAGGGGCAGCGCTCCGAAAGCTAGTGGCTTGTGCTACCAGATAGACCTGTTAGACTTTAACCTGGTGTTGTGAGATTTCTTACTGTGTTTACCCCAGTCCAACGCCGGCATCTCCACATCAGTGTTTGATGGGGACAGAGGGAGCTTTACTCTGTATCTAACCTGGTAATGTACCTGTCCTGGAAGTGTTTGATAGGGACAGTGTAGAGGGAGCTTTACTCTGTATCTAACCCCGTGCTGTACCTGTCCTGGGAGTGTTTGATGGGGACAGTGTAGAGGGAGCTTTACTCTGTATCTAACCCCGTGCTGTACCTGTCCTGGGAGTGTTTCATGGGGACAGTGTAGAGGGAGCTTTACTCTGTATCTAACCCCGTGCTGTACCTGTCCTGGGAATGTTTGATGGGGTAAACACAGTAACAGTTTTAACAACACCAGGTTAAAGTCCAACAGGTTTATTTGATCGCAAATACCATTAGCTTTCGGAGCGCTGCTCCTTCGTTGACGAAGGAGCAGCGCTCCGAAAGCTGACGAAGGAGCAGCGCTCCAAAAGCTGACGAAGGAGCAGCGCTCCGAAAGCTAATGGTATTTGCTACCAAATAAACCTGTTGGACTTTAACCTGATGTTGTTAAAACTGTTACTGTGTTTACCCCAGTCCAATGACGGCATGTCCACATAATGTTTGATGGGGACAGTGGAGAACATAGAACATAGAACAGTACAGCACAGAACAGGCCCTTCGGCCCACGATGTTGTGCCGAGCTTTATCTGAAACCAAGATCAAGCTATCCCACTCCCTATCATCCTGGTGTGCTCCATGTACCTATCCAATAACCGCTTAAATGTTCCTAAAGTGTCTGACTCCACTATCACTGCAGGCAGTCCATTCCACACCCCAACCACTCTCTGCGTAAAGAAGCTACCTCTGATATCCTTCCTATATCTCCCACCACGAACCCTATAGTTATGCCCCCTTGTAATAGCTCCATCCACCCAAGGAAATAGTCTTTGAACGTTCACTCTATCTATCCCCTTCATCATTTTATAAACCTCCATTAAGTCTCCCCTCAGCCTCCTCCGCTCCAGAGAGAACATTCCTAGCTCCCTCAACCTTTCCTCATAAGACCTACCCTCCAAACCAGGCAGCATCCTGGTAAATCTCCTCTGCACTCTTTCCAGCGCTTCCACATCCTTCTTATAGTGAGGTGACCAGAACTGCACACAATATTCCAAATGTGGTCTCACCAAGGTCCTGTACAGTTGCAGCATAACCCCATGGCTCTTAAACTCCAGCCCCCGTTAATAAAAGCTAACACACTATAGGCCTTCTTCACAGCTCTATCCACTTGAGTGGCAACCTTTAGAGATCTGTGGATATGGACCCCAAGATCTCTCTGTTCCTCCACAGTCTTCAGAACCCTACCTTTGACCGTGTAATCCACATTTAAATTCGTCCTACCAAAATGAATCACCTCACATTTATCAGGGTTAAACTCCAGGAGGCGTGTTTGCTCGCGGGCTCCTGGGGTGGTCACTCATTTAAAGGTATTCAACGTATGCTAGAGGAATCCTGCATCAGGAAGATAGGATAGCGTGCCACCCCTACTCTTACTGATGAACCCCCCCTCCCCCGTGACTCACCCCCTATCCCACCATCACCACTGTGCCTAGGATCCTCCTCAGTCTGAGGTTCAGGTAGAAATACCAAACTGTAGCCAGTCTCTGATTGGCTGGCAGTTCTTACTGGCTGGATTTCTGCCCCTAGGGTCCTTGATCCCAGGGAGAATCCGCTTCTGGCTTCTCAAGTGTTTGAATGAGATTTAATATAGTTGAGCTCTCAAAAGAGGTCACACAGGGCTCCCTGCTGGCTATCCAGCCACTGGTTGAGAACTCAGTCACTCCCTTTGAATCCAGCCCATGGGGTCAGCATGGATGATGTGCTGAGTTGGACCTAGAGCGCTCCAGCGGGAGTTCTTTATGCTGATCTAGAGTGGACAGTTGAGAATAATTGGTGGCTTTAGAAGCACTGGGATATGGAGTCAGGATGAAGGGAAGGGTGACATTGATGTCTCAGTTCGTGGGATCTCCCCCAGGCAGCCCCTTTCTCAGTTAGTGTGTCCACCCAGGCAGCCCTTTTCTCAGTTAGTGCCCCCCACCCCCCCAGGCAGCCCCTTTCTCAGTTAGTTCCCCCCCAGGCAGCCCCTTTCTCAGTTAGTTCCCCCCCAGGCAGCCCCTTTCTCAGTTAGTTCCCCCCCAGGCAGCCCCTTTCTCAGTTAGTTCCCCCCCAGGCAGCCCCTTTCTCAGTTAGTGCCCCCCTCCCCCCCCCAGGCAGCCCCTTTCTCAGTTAGTTCCCCCCCAGGGAGCCCCTTTCTCAGTTAGTGCCCCCCCCCCCCCCCCCCCCCCCCAGGCAGCCCCTTTCTCAGTTAGTTCCCCCCCAGGCAGCCCCTTTCTCAGTTAGTGCCCCCCCCCCCCCCCCAGGCAGCCCCTTTCTCAGTTAGTTCCCCCCCAGGCAGCCCCTTTCTCAGTTAGTGCCCCCCCCCCCCCCCAGGCAGCCCCTTTCTCAGTTAGTGCCCCCCCCCCCCCCCCCCCCCCAGGCAGCCCCTTTAGAACCATAGAAAATTCAGCTCAGAAACAGGCCTTTTGGCCCTTCTTGTCTGTGCCGAACCATTTTTTGCCTAGTCCCACTGACCTGCACTTGGACCATATCCCTCCACACCACCACATCCATGAACCCGTCCAAGTTTCTCTTAAATGTTAAAAGTGACCCCGCATTTACCACTTTATCCGGCAGCTCATTCCACACTCCCACCACTCTCTGCGTGAAGAAGCCCCCCCTAATATTCCCTTTAAACTTTTCTCCTTTCACCCTTAACCCATGCCCTCTGGTTTTTTTCTCCCCTAGCCTCAGCGGAAAAAGCCTGCTTGCATTCACTCTATCTATACCCATCAAAATCTTATACACCTCTATCAAATCTCCCCTCAATCTTCTACGCTCCAGGGAATAAAGTCCCAACCTATTCAATCTCTCAGTTAGTGCCCCCTCCATGCAACCCCTTTGTCAGTTAGTGTTCCGCCCCCCAGGCAGACCCTTTCTCTGTTAGTGTCCCCCCAGGCAGCCCCTTTCTCTGTTAGTGTCCCCCCAGGCAGCCCCTTTCTCAGATAGTGTTCCCCCAGGCAGCCCCCTTCTCTGTTAGTGTCCCCCCAGGCAGCCCCTTTCTCAGATAGTGTCCCCCCAGGCAGCCCCTTTCTTTGTTAGTGTCCCCCCAGGCAGCCCCTTTCTCTGTTAGTGTCCCCCCAGGCAGCCCCTTTCTCAGATAGTGTCCCCCCAGGCAGCCCCTTTCTTTGTTAGTGTCCCCCCAGGCAGCCCCTTTCTCTGTTAGTGTCCCCCCAGGCAGCCCCTTTCTCAGATAGTGTCCCCCCAGGCAGCCCCTTTCTCTGTTAGTATCCCCCCAGGCAGCCCCTTTGTCTGTTAGTGTCCCCCCAGGCAGCCCCTTTCTCAGATAGTGTCCCCCCCAGGCAGCCCCTTTCTCAGATAGTGTCCCCCCAGGCAGTCCCTTTCTCAGATAGTATCCCCCCAGGCAGCCCCTTTCTCTGTTAGTGTCCCCCCAGGCAGTCCCTTTCTCAGATAGTGTCCCCCCCAGGCAGTCCCTTTCTCTGTTAGTGTCCCCCCAGGCAGCCCCTTTCTCTGTTAGTGTCCCCCCAGGCAGCCCCTTTCTCTGTTAGTGTCCCCCCAGGCAGCCCCTTTCTCTGTTAGTGTCCCCCCAGGCAGCCCCTTTCTCTGTTAGTGTCCCCCCAGGCAGTCCCTTTCTCTGTTAGTGTCCCCCCAGGCAGCCCCTTTCTCTGTTAGTGTCCCCCCAGGCAACCCCTTTCTCAGTTTTGAACATGGTGCTAGAACTCTTTGCCGCAGAAGGCTGTGGAGGCCAGGTCATTGAGCGTCTTTAAGACAGAGATAGATAGGTTCTTGATTAATAAGGGGATCAGGGGTTCTGGGGGAAAGGCAGGAGAATGGAGATGCGAAAAATATCAGCCATGATTGAATGGTAGAGCAGATTCGATGGGCCGAGTGGCCTAATTCTGCTCCTATGTCTTATGGTCTAACTTCTGACATCCCGTGTTGTGCTGGTGGCTGCAGCTCCTATCTCCAATCCACATTGAATGGTAACAGTCAGCACCCCATGGTGTCAGGGAATTTTCACCCTCTTCCTCTCCACCCCTTTACTCCCACCCTGTGTATCCTTGCCACACCTGCTCATCTCTCCTCAACCTCCTCTCCTCTCTCACTCCCATCGCTGTCCTCTCCCTCATCCTCTCCCACTCCTTCCTCTCCCCCACTCCTCTCTCACCCACTCTATCCTGTTCTCAATTCCTCATCCTCCCTCTCCACTCCAGTGTCTCCCTGCAGCTGCTCCCCCTCCTGCTCTCCCTCTCCCCCTCCTTTCCACAACATTCTCCCCCTCCCTGTTCCTCCTCTCTGCCTCTCTGCCCCTATCCCTCCCTAAAATCCTTAATCTCAATTTCTAACTTAATATTCAGCTTCAGATGTTGATGGGATGTTGTTGTTATGTTACGTTCATGGTCTGTATAGTATTTTAAAATGACGGAGAATGTTGACTGTGGATTCTCAGACCTGGTCTTTATCTCGCACACCAGGAGTGAATTATCCGACCAACCAGAATCAGAATGGGAAAGGCAATTTGTGCTGATTTTATTCTCTCTCCCAGATTGAAAAACGGATATTACAACTTGGCCTTGGTGCTTGGGTTAGAGACCTGGAAACCAGCCAGTGATCCCAGTTAAATCAGCCAGTGATCCCAGTTCAATCAGCCGGTGATCCCAGTTCAATCAGCCAGTGATCCCAGTTAAACCAGCCAGTGATCCCAGTTAAATCGGCCGGTGATCCCAGTTCAATCAGCCAGTGATCCCAGTTAAACCAGCCAGTGATCCTAGTTAAATCAGCCGGTGATCCCAGTTAAATCAGCCGGTGATCCCAGTTAAGTCAGCCAGTGATCCCAGTTAAATCAGCCGGTGATCCCAGTTAAATCAGCCATTGATTCTGGACACAATAAGAATCTGCATCTTCAAGGATGAGAGGGAAAACCAGATGGATGGCAGATGTGTGAAGTGTCATCTTTGTTTTGATCTGAGTGAAGCAGTCAGCTCCTGATACTGGTTGTGATCCTAGTTCTGGTCCTGGTTTTAACTCTGGAATTACTTATCATGAATGCAGTACTGGTCCTAGTCAAGTTCTTGATTCTGTTCTGGTTCTGGTTCTGCTTCTGATCCTGGGTGCCTCATTTCTTTTGCTCTGTTATAACTTTCAGGATCTCTGTATTTGTGGTTATTATGAGAGCAGAGATTAAAGAATGTTATTTCAGGTTCACTTGGTCACCGTGTGATATATCAGATTGTGCACAGGTTTACATACGTGTTTGCGTGCTGTGTATATCTTCACGTATGTAACTGATTTTATTGGTATGTGGCTCTTTGCATGGGTATGTTTACATATGTGTGTGTATATATGATCAGAATATATATGTTCATGTGGTCTTTATCTATATTTATATGTGTGTGCGCACACATGTATGTACATGTCCATAAGTGTGCTTTTCTGCACAAATGCTTCTGCAGATTTTAAAAATTCTTTGAATGGAATGATCACTCCCATCTAGAAGGACAAGGGCAACAGACACCATCAATTGAAGGCTCCCCTCCAAGCCACTCACCATGATTTGGAAATATATCGCTGTTCCTTCACTATCGCTGGGTCAAAATCCTGGAACTCCCTCCCTAACAGCACTATGGGTGTACCTACACCTCAGGGTTCAAGTGTGCGGCTCACCACCACCTTCTCAAGGACAACTAGGAATGGCAATAAATGCTGGTCTAACCAGTGATGCCCACATCCTGGAAATGAATAAAAGTAAATTCTGAAGACAATTCCCCCATCCCAGAGCAGAGACCCACCAGTGGCCAGTGGCAGTATCTTCCGGTACTGCCACCGTCAACAGGGTTTCCTGTTGTTCGCAGCCCTGCCGCTATGGAGGGTCACCTTCAGAGGGAACAGCCAGAAAATCCCTACATTGTTTTTGGTGCCAGCTCCATTCCCTAGCCTCAAACTCCATCTCTCTCCTTGGCAACTCATTAACATTGAATCATACTCTTCACAATCTCTGTGACAAACCTGACCCCAAGATGAGCTTCCAACCATTGTCACTGTTTTGTCATTGATACCGCCAGCTTCCACCTCTGTAACATTACCTGCTTTCACCCGGTCTCAGCACAGCTGCTCAAACACTCAATTATCCATTTGTTACATCCAGACTCCTGCATTTCACCCTCTGTAAACTTGAGATCATCCAAAACTCTCTCCCATACCTATGTTCCTAATTCATAGCAGAACCCATTCACCTGTTCCCCTTGCTGGCCTACACTGGCTCTGTATTAAGCAATAGTTTGATTTTAAAATTCTCATCCTTGTTTTCAAATCCCTCTGTGGCCTCACCCCTCCCTATCTCTGTAATCTCCCCCAACTCCAGAATCCTTCAATATCTGCATTTCTTTAATTCTGGCCCCTTGATGGCCCATCATTCCTCCAGCTGTGCCTTCAGCTGCCTGTGCCCTAAACTCTGGAACCCTCCTACATCTTTCTCTCTCTCCCTCTTTCGACCTGTCTTCCTCCTCCTTTAAGAAATTATACAAAACCTACCTCTTTGATCAAGCATTTGGTCATGTATCCTAATATCACCTTATCTGGCTCAGTGCCAGTTTTGTTTGGATAATGCTCCTGTGAATTTGCTTTGGGATGTTTTACAACTTAAACGGCACTAAAAAATGAAAGTTGTTGTACACCTTTGTGTGTGTGTGTCTGTGTGTGTATACGAGTAAAATCATAAGGAGCAGTAGTAGGCCTTTTGGCCCCTCTATCCTGCTCCACCAGTCAATAAGATGTTTCCTGTCTGCCCTCAATAACCTTTGGCTCCTCGTCAATCAAAAATCAACATCTTGAATATGTGCAATAACCAGCCCCCACTTTGAGGGAGAGAATTCCAAAGACTAACCAGCTTCTGGGAGAAGAAATTCCTCTTGGAATTCCTCTCACTCATCTTGATCATCTCTTATTTTTCTAAATTCCAGTGAGTACAGCCCCAACCTGCCCAACCTCTCCTCATAAGACAACCCTTCATCCCAGGAAGCAGCCTCGTGAGCCTCCTCTGAACTGTGTCCAATGTAAGTATACCCCTCCCTAATCCAGGAGCCAAAACCGTACACAATACTCTCAGTGTGGTCTCACTAAAACCCTGTACAGTGGTAACAAGATTTCCTAACTCTTATTCCCCTTGCAATAACGGCCAACATTCCGTGCTAATTCCGTGATGTACTTGCATGCTGACATTTTGTGATTCATCTACAAGGAGGTCATTGAACCCATTGAGCCTGCACTGACAACAATCCCATCTCCACAACACAACATATTTACCCTGCTAGTTCCCCCATATACTAAGCGGCAATTTAGCATGGCCAATCAACACAACCCGCACATCTTTGGACTGAGGGAGGAAATCGGAGCACCCGGAGGAAACCCACACAGACACGGGGAGAAAGTGCAAACAGACAGTCACCCGAGGCCGGAATTGAACCTGGGTCCCTGGCGTGTGACGCAGCAGTGCTAACCACTGTGCCACCGTGCCGCCCACCATTTTCATCTGTCAACACAGATACAAAATACTTCTTCAAAGTCTCTGCCATTTCCGTGTTCCCCATTATTAGTTTCTTGGTCTCACCCTCACTGTTTCTACTCCTTTCTTCTTTACACACTTGCAGAAGTTTTGACGGTCCATTTTTATGTTTTTCTCAAAATCCAATTTCTCCCTCTTTACATTTTTAGTCATCCTTTGCTAGTTTTTCTAATCCTCTGGCCTACTACTAATCTTTGCAGCATCTAATCTTTAGATTTCATACAATATTTAACTTCCTTAGTTAGTTGTGGATGGTGCATCCTTCTCATGAAAATGTTCTCAAGTTCTCAGTGTTATATATCTTTGTTCAGCAATGAAAAATTGTTTACTTGTGTGCAAAGATGTAAACAGATATATTAATGATGTATTTAAGTATCTGTGTTAAAGTTAGTGTGTAGGTGCGTGCTTGCCTGTGTATCCAGGGTGGTAATGTTTGAGCAGTGTTTGTTGGTGGGTGAAGGGATTACTGTGCTAGCTCGTGCCTATTCTATCCAAGCCATTCACATACATATAGTTCACATATCTGTGTGTATTGGTTTGTCAAGATGATTGTGTACCAGTTTTAAATTACTGAATATTCATTAGGTTCTAGGTGTGCGGGCGGGCAGGCGGGCGTGCGTGCGTGTGTGTGTGTTCATTTCTAGACCTCTGTTTGTATTGGCTTGTAGATGAGTGAGTGTGCATTACGAACATAGGGACAGGAGTAGGCCATTCAGCCTGTTGAGCCAACTCCACTATTTAATACGATCATGGCTTATTGGACACTTCAATACCTTTTACACCCACTATCCCCAGAACTTTTTACGTTACTGTTACTCAGAATCTATCAGTCTCTGCTTTACACACGCTCAATGACTGATTTTCCACAGCTCTCTGGTGTACAGAATTCCAAAAATTCATAATCCTATGTGGTAAGAAATTTCCTATGAGGTCCCAGAGGATTGGAGGATAGCAAATGTGGTCCCGTTATTTAAGAAGGGTAGCAAGGATAACCCGGGTAATTATAGGTTGGTGAGCTTGACGTCCGTGGTAGGGAAATTGTTGGAGAAGATTCTTAGACATAGGATATATGCGCATTTAGAACTGAATAATCTCATTAGCGATAGACAGCATGGTTTTGTATGAGGGAGGTCATGCCTCACAAATTTGGTTGAGTTTTTTGAGGAGGTGACAAAAACGATTGACAAGGGCTGTGGATGTAGTCTATATGGATTTTAGTAAAGCGTTTGACAAGGTCCCTCATGGCAGGCTGGTGCAAAAGGTTAAATCTCACGGGATAAAAGATGAGCTAGCTAGATGGGTGGAGAACTGGCTTAGCCATAGAAAGAAGTTTAACAACACCAGGTTAAAGTCCAACAGGTTTATTTGGTACCAAATAAACCTGTTGGACTTTAACCTGGTGTTGTTAAACTTCTTACTGTGTTTACCCCAGTCCAACGCCGGCACCTCCACATCATGATTAGCTATAGAAGACAGAGGGTAACAGTGGAGGGGTCTTTTTCTGGTTGGAGGTCTGTGACTAGTGGTGTTCCGCAGGGCTCTGTACTGGGACCTCTGCTGTTTATGATATATATAAATGATTTGGAGGAAGATGTAGCTGGTGTGATCAGTAAGTTTGCGGACGACACAAAGATTGCTGGATTTGAGGATAGTGATGAACATTGTCAGAGAATACAGCAGGATATAGATAGGCTGGAACATTGGGCGGAGAAATGGCAGATGGAATTTAATCCAGATAAATGCGAAGTGATGCATTTAGGTAGATCTAATGTAAGGGGGAGCTATACAATAAATGGCAGGACCATCAGGAGTATAGACACACAGAGGGACCTGGGTGTACAAGTCCACAGATCCTTAAAGGTGGCAGCACAGGTGGAGAGGGTGGTGAAGAAGGCTTATGGCATGCTTGCCTTTATTGGACGGGGCATAGAATATATATTGCAGCTGTATAGAACGTTAGTTAGGCCACATTTGGAATACTGCATCCAGTTCTGGTCGCCACACTACCAGAAGGACGTGGAGGCTTTGGAGAGAGTACAGAAAAGGTTTACCAGGATGTTTCCTGGTATGCAGGGTCTTAGCTATGAGGAGAGATTGGGGAAACTGGGGTTGTTCTCCCTGGAAAGACGGAGGATGAGGGGCGACCTAATGGAGGTGTATAAAATTATGAAGGGCATAGATAGGGTGAACAGTGGGAAGCTTTTTCCCAGGTCGGAGGTGACGACCACAAGGGGTCACGGGTTCAAGGTGAGGGGGGCAAGGTTCAACACAGATGTCAGGGGGATGTATTTTACACAGAGGGTGGTGGGGGCCTAGAATGCACTGCCAAGCAAGGTGATTGAGGCGGACACGCTGGGATCGTTTAAGACTTATCTAGATAGCCACATGGACAGACTGGGAATAGAGGGATACAAACAAAGAACAGTACAGCACGGGAAACAGGCCCTTCAGCCCTCCAAGCCTGTGCCGCTCATTGGTCCAACTAGACCATTCGTTTGTATCCCTCCATTCCCAGACTGCTCATGTGACTATCCAGGTAAGTCTTAAACGATGCCAGCGTGTCTGCCTCCACCACCCTACTTGGCAGCGCATTCCAGGCCCCACCACTCTCTGTGTAAAAAGAAAACGAATGGTCTAGTTGGGCACATGAGCGGCGCAGGCTTGGAGGGCCGAAGGGCCTGTTCCTGTGCCGTTTTGTTCTTTGTTCTCCTCATCTCAGTCCTGAGTGGCTTCACTCTTATTTTGAATTGTGCCCTCTGGTTCGAGGCTCCCCAGCCAAAGGAAACATCTTACCTGCATCTACCTGTCTATTCCTTTGAGTAATTTGTAGGTTTCAGTGAGATCCCCTCTCATTCTTCAAAACTCTAGGGGGATACAGGTCCAGTTTGCCCAATCTCTCTTCATAAGACAGTCTCCCATCCCTGGAACAAGGCTGGTGAACCTTTGTTGCGTTCCTTCTTTGGCAATATTATCCTTTTTGAGGTAAGGGGACCAAAACTGCAAACAGTTCTCCAGCTGCAGTCTGATTAAGCTTTTGCACAATGGAAGCAAGACCTTACAACTCCTGTGCTCAAATCCTCTTTCGATAAAGGCCAACATTCCATTAGCCTTCCTAATAACTTGGTGCACCTGCATGTTAGCCTTCAGTGATGTATGGACAAGGACACCCAGGCCCCTTTACACTTTCTAATTTCTTACCATCTAGAAAATACTCTGCACATCTATTCCTTCTATCAAAGTGGATTACCTCATATTTTTCCAGATTATATTCTATCTGCCATGTTCTTGCCCACTCACTAAATCTGTCCAAATCCTCCTGATGATCCTCCACTTTACATCATCCTCACAACACACATTCCCGCCGAGCTTTGTGTCATCCACAAACTTGGAATTCCATTTGGTTCCTACATCCAAATCATTGATACATATTGTGAACAGCTGGGGCCCAAGTACTGATCCTTTCAGTACCCCATTCGCCACAACCTGCCAACACAAGTATGATTTGCTTATTCCTACTCTCCGTTTCCTGCCTGTTCACCAATCATTAATACATGCCAGTATATTAAGTAAAGCTTATTCATTAGTCACAAGTAGGCTTACATTCACACGGTAATGAAGTTTTTGTGAAAATCCTCTCGTCGTCACACTCCGGCTCCTGTTCGGGTACACTGAGGGAGAATTTAGCGTGACCAATGAATCTAATCTGCACATCTTTGGACTGTGGGGGGATACCGGACCACCTGGAAGAAACCGACGCAGACACGGGGAGAATGTGCAAACTCCGCACAGTGACCCAAGCCGGGTATCGATCCCAAGACCCTGGCACTGTGAGGCAGCAGTGCTTACCAGTGTGCCTCCTATCCCATCTGCTTTAATTTTGCTAATTAACCTTCTGTAGTGGACTTGATCAAAAATCTTCTAAAAATCCAAATATACTCCATCCATCGACACTTCTTCATCAATTATGCTGGTAACATCCTCAAAAAACTCCAAAAAGGTCATCAAACATGACTTCCCATTTGTAAATGCCTGCTGACTTGACACAATTAGATCATGATTGTCCAACTGTCCATTTATCACATCCTTTCTAATAGATTCTAGCATTTTCCAGTTGCTGATGTAAGGTTAATAGGTCTGTAGTTCTGGTTTCTCTCTCCATCCATTCTTAAATAGTGAGGTGACATTTGGTACATTGCAATATCTACAGAACTTTGGAAGATGATCACCAATGCATCCACTATCTCTACAGTAAACACTCTTGAGACGCATACTATCATGTCCGAGGGACATATTAACTTTCAGTCATGATATTTTCCAAAGTACAAGCATTTTACACTAATTTCCGTTAACTCTGGGTTGCTGATGTATGAATGTATTGGTGTGTCGGTGTGTGTATCAGTGTGTGTTTCAGTGTGTATCAGTGTGTCGGTGTGTCTCAGTGTGTATTGGTGTGTCGATGTGTGTCTCAGTGTGTATTGGTGTGTCGGTGTGTGCCAATGTGTGTATCGGTGTGTCGATGTGTGTCTCAGTGTGTATCGGTGTGTCAATGTGTGTCTCAGTGTGTATCGGTGTGTCGATGTGTGTCTCAGTGTGTATTGGTGTGTCAATGTGTGTCTCCGTGTGTACCAGTATGTCCATGTGAGTCTCAGTGTGTCGATGTGTCTCAGTGTGTATTGGTGTGTCGATGTGTGTCTCAGTGTGTATTGGTGTGTCGATGTGTATCTCAGTGTGTAACGGCATGTCGATGTTTGTCTCAGTGTATATCGGTGCGTCAATGTGTGTATTGGTGTGTCAATGTGTGTCTCCGTGTGTATCATTGTGTCGATGTGTGTCTCAGTGTGTATCGGTGTGTCGATGTGTGTCTCAGTGTGTAGCGGTGTGTTGATGTGTGTCTCAGTGTGTATTGGTGTGTCGATGTGTGTCTCAGTGTGTATCGGTGTGTTGATGTGTGTCTCAGTGTGTATCGGTGTGTCGATGTGTGTCTCAGTGTGTATCGGTGTGTCGATGTGTGTATCAGTGTGTCAGTGTGTCAGTGTGTATCAGTGTGTCGATGTGTGTCTCAGTGTGTATCAGTGTGTCAGTGTGTGTTTCAGTGTGTATCAGTGTGTCGGTGTGTCTCAGTGTGTATTGGTGTGTCGATGTGTGTCTCAGTGTGTATTGGTGTGTCGGTGTGTGTCAATGTGTGTATCGGTGTGTCGATGTGTGCCTCAGTGTCTATCGGTATGTCGATGTGTGTCTCAGTCGATGTGCATCGCAGTGTGTATCGGTGTGTCGATGTTTGTCTCAGTGTGTATCGGTGTGTTGATGTGTGTCGATGTGTCTCTCAGTGTGTACTGGTGTGCTGATGTGAGTCTCAGTGTGTATCGGTGCGCTGATGTGTGTCTCAGTGCGTATCGGTGTGTCAGGAATGTGTGTCGCCATGTGTATCGTTGTGTCGATGTGTGTCTCAGTGTGTATCGGTGTGTCACTGTGTGTCTCAGTGTGTATCGGTGTGTCGATGTGCGTCTTGGTGTGTATCGGTGTTTTGATGTGTGTCTCAGTGTGTACTGGTGTGCTGATGTGAGTCTCAGTGTGTATCGGTGCGCTGATGTGTGTCTCAGTGCGTATCGGTGTGTCAGGAATGTGTGTCGCCGTGTGTATCGTTGTGTCGATGTGTGGCTCAGTGTGTATCGGTGTGTCACTGTGCGTCTCGGTGTGTATCGGTGTGTCGATGTGTGTCTCAGTGTGTATTGGTGTGTCCATGTGAGTCTCAGTGTGTCGATGTGAGTCTCAGTGTGTATCGGTGTGTCAATGTGTGTCTCAGTGTGTATCGGTGTGTCGATGTGAGTCTCAGTGCGTATCGGTGTGTCTCAGTGTGTATCGGTGTGTCGATGTGAGTCTCAGTGCGTATCGGTGTGTCTCAGTGTGTATCGGTGTGTCGATGTGAGTCTCAGTGCGTATCGGTGTGTCTCAGTGTGCATCGGTGTGTCGATGTGAGTCTCAGTGTGTCGATGTGTGTCTCAGTGTGTATTGGTGTGTCGATGTGAGTCTCAGTGTGTATCAGTGTGTCGATGTGAGTCTCAGTGTGTATCAGTGTGTCGATGTGAGTCTCAGTGTGTCGATGTGAGTCTCAGTGCGTATCGGTGTGTCCATGTGAGTCTCAGTGTGTCGATGTGAGTCTCAGTGCGTATCGGTGTGTCAATGTGTGTCTCAGTGTGTATCGGTGCGTCAATGTGTGTCGATGTGTGTATCGGTGTGTCGCTGTGAGTCTCAGTGTGTATCGGTGTGTCCATGTGAGTCTCAGTGTGTCGATGTGAGTCTCAGTGCGTATCGGTGTGTCGGTGTGTGTCTCAGTGTGTATCGGTGCGTCAATGTGTGTCGATGTGTGTATCGGTGTGTCGATGTGTGTCTCAGTGTGTATTGGTGTGTCCATGTGAGTCTCAGTGTGTCGATGTGAGTCTCAGTGTGTATCGGTGCGTCAATGTGTGTCGATGTGTGTATCGGTGTGTCGATGTGTGTCTCAGTGTGTATTGGTGTGTCAATGTGTGTCTCCGTGTGTATCAGTATGTCCATGTGACTCAGTGTGTCGATGTGTGTCTCAGTGTGTATTGGTGTGTCGATGTGTGTCTCAGTGTGTATTGGTGTGTCGGTGTGTGTCTCAGTGTGTATTGGTGTGTCGATGTGTGTCTCAGGATGTATTGGTGTGTCGATGTGTATCTCAGTGTGTTTTGGTGTGTCGATGTGTGTCTCAGTGTGTATCGGTGTGTCGATGTGTGTCTCAGTGTGTATCGGTGTGTCGATGTGTGTCTCAGTGTGTAGCGGTGTGTTGATGTGTGTCTCGGTGTGTATTGGTGTGTTGATGTGTGCCTCGGTGTGTATTGGTGTGTCGATGTGTGTCTCAGTGTGTTTTGGTGTGTCGATGTGTGTCTCAGTGTGTATTGGTGTGTCGATGTGTGTCTCAGTGTGTATTAGTGTGTCGATGTGTGTCTCAGTGTGCATCCGTGTGTCGATGTGTGTCTCAGTGTGTATCAGTGTGTCGATGTGTGTCTCAGTGTGTATTGGTGTGTCGATGTGTGTCCCAGTGTGTATTGGTGTGTTGATGTGTGTCTCAGTGTGTATCCGTGTGTCGATGTGTGTCTCAGTGTGTATCGGTGTGTTAATGTGTGTCTCAGTGTGTATTGGTGTGTCGATGTGTGTCTCGGTGTGTATCGGTGTGTCAATGTGTGTCTCAGTGTGTATTGGTGTGTCGATGTGTGTCTCAGTGTGTATTGGTGTGTCGATGTGTGTCTCAGTGTGTATTGGTGTGTCAATGTGTGTCTCAGTATGTATCGGTGTGTCGATGTGTGTCTCAGTATGTATTGGTGTGTCAATGTGTGTCTCCGTGTGTATCGGTATGTCCATGTGAGTCTCAGTGTGTCGATGTGTGTCTCAGTGTGTATCGGTGTGTCACTGTGTGTCTCAGTGTGTATCGGTGTGTCGATGTGCGTCTTGGTGTGTATCGGTGTTTCGATGTGCATCTCGGTGTGTATCGGTGTGTCGATGTGTGTCTCAGTGTGTATTGGTGTGTCCATGTGAGTCTCAGTGTGTCGATGTGAGTCTCAGTGCGTATCGGTGTGTCGCTGTGTGTCTCAGTGTGTATCGGTGTGTCGATGTGTGTATCGGTGTGTCGATGTGTGACTCAGTGTGTATTGGTGTGTCAATGTGTGTCTCCGTGTGTATCAGTATGTCCATGTGACTCAGTGTGTCGATGTGTGTCTCAGTGTGTATTGGTGTGTCGATGTGTGTCTCAGTGTGTATTGGTGTGTCGGTGTATGTCTCAGTGTGTATTGGTGTGTCGATGTGTGTCTCAGGATGTATTGGTGTGTCGATGTGTATCTCAGTGTGTTTTGCTGTGTCGATGTGTGTCTCAGTGTATATCGGTGCGTCAATGTGTGTCTCAGTGTGTATCGGTGTGTCGATGTGTGTCTCAGTGTGTATCGGTGTGTCGATGTGTGTCTCAGTGTGTAGCGGTGTGTTGATGTGTGTCTCGGTGTGTATTGGTGTGTTGATGTGTGCCTCGGTGTGTATTGGTGTGTCGATGTGTGTCTCAGTGTGTATTGGTGTGTCGATGTGTGTCTCAGTGTGTATTGGTGTGTCGATGTGTGTCTCAGTGTGTATCGGTGTGTCGATGTGTGTCTTGGTGTGCATTGGTGTGTCGATGTGTGTCTCGGTGTGTATTGGTGTGTCGATGTGTGTCTCAGTGTGTTTTGGTGTGTCGATGTGTGTCTCAGTGTGTATTGGTGTGTCGATGTGTGTCTTGGTGTGTATTGGTGTGTCGATGTGTGTCTCGGTGTGTATTGGTGTGTCGATGTGTGTCTCAGTGTGTATTAGTGTGTCGATGTGTGTCTCAGTGTGCATCGGTGTGTCGATGTGTGTCTCAGTGTGTATCAGTGTGTCGATGTGTGTCTCAGTGTGTATTGGTGTGTCGATGTGTGTCCCAGTGTGTATTGGTATGTCGAAGTGAGTCTCAGTGTGTATCCGTGTGTCGATGTGTGTCTCAGTGTGTATCGGTGTGTCAGTGTGTGTCTCAGTGTGTATTGGTGTGTCGATGTGTGTCTCGGTGTGTCGATGTGTGTCTCAGTGTGTAGCGGTGTGTCGATGTGTGTCTCTGTACGTATTGGTGTGTTGATGTGTGTCTCAGTGTGTATCGGTGTGTCGATGTGTGTCTCAGTGCGTATCGGTGTGTTGATGTGTGTCTCAGTGTGTGTCGATGTGTGTCTCAGTGTATCGGTGTGTCGGTGTGTGTCTCAGTGTGTGACGATGTGTGTCTCAGTGTGTGTCGATGTGTGCACAGTGCGTATCGGTGTGTTGATGTGTGTCTCAGTGTGTGTCGATGTGTGCCTCAGTGTGTATCGGTGTGTCGATGTGTGTCTCAGTGTGTGTCGATGTGTGTCTCAGTGTATCGGTTTGTGTCTCAGTGTGTATCGGTGTGTCGATGTGTGTCTCAGTGTGTATTGGTGTGTCGATGTGTGTCCCAGTGTGTATTGGTGTGTCGATGAGTGTCTCAGTGTGTATTGGTGTGTCGATGTGTGTCCCAGTGTGTATTGGTGTGTTGATGTGAGTCTCAGTGTGGATCTGTGTGTCGATGTGTGTCCCACTGTGTATCGGTGTGTTGATGTGAGTCTCAGTGTGGATCGGTGTGACGATGTGAGTCTCAGTGTGTATCGGTGTGTCGATGTGTGTCCCAGTGTGTATCGGTGTGTTGATGTGAGTCTCAGTGTGTATCGGTGTGACGATGTGTGTCCCACTGTGTATCGGTGTGTTGATGTGAGTCTCAGTGTGGATCGGTGTGTCGATGTGTGTCCCAGTGTGTATTGCTGTGTCGATGTGTGTCTCAGTGTGAGTTGATGTGTGTCTCAGTGTATATTGGTGCGTCAATCGGCGTATCGGTGTGTTGATGAGCATCTCAGTGTGTATCGGTGTGTCGATGTTGGTCTCAGTGTGTATCGGTGTGTCAATGAGAGTCTCAGTGTGTATCGGTGTGTCGATGTGAGTCTCAGTGTGTATCGGTGTGTCAATGTGTATCTCAGTGTGTATCGGCGTGTCGATGTGTGTCTCAGTGTGTATCGGTGTGTCG
This sequence comes from Mustelus asterias, assembly GCF_964213995.1. NCBI lineage: Eukaryota > Metazoa > Chordata > Chondrichthyes > Carcharhiniformes > Triakidae > Mustelus > Mustelus asterias. The sequence continues at coordinate 48,886,605 of NC_135813.1, read as the reverse complement.
ATGTGAGTCTCAGTGCGTATCGGTGTGTCGATGTGAGTCTCAGTGCGTATCGGTGTGTCAATGTGTATCTCAGTGTGTATCGGCGTGTCGATGTGTATCTCAGTGTGTATCGGTGTGTCGATGTGAGTCTCAGTGTGTATCGGTGTGTCGATGTGAGTCTCAGTGTGTATCGGTGTGTCGATGTTGGTCTCAGTGTGTATCGGTGTGTCGATGTGTGTCTCAGGATGTATTGGTGTGTCGATGTGTGTCTCAGTGTGTATCGGTGTGTCGATGTTGGTCTCAGTGTGTATCGGTGTGTCGATGTTGGTCTCAGTGTGTATCGGTGTGCCGATGTGTGTCTCAGTGTGTGTCGGTATGCCGATCTGTGTCTCAGTGTGTTTTGGTGTGTCGATGTGCGTCTCAATGCGTATTGGCATGTCGATGTGAGTCTCAGTGTGTGTCGATGTGTGTCTCAGTGTGTATCGGTGTGTCGATGTTGGTCTCAGTGTGTATCGGTGTGTCGATGTTGGTCTCAGTGTGTATCGGTGTGCCGATGTGTGTCTCAGTGTGTGTCGGTATGCCGATCTGTGTCTCAGTGTGTTTTGGTGTGTCGATGTGCGTCTCAATGCGTATTGGCATGTCGATGTGAGTCTCAGTGTGTGTCGATGTGTGTCTCAGTGTGTAGCGGTGTGTCGATGTGTGTCTCAGTGCGTATTGGTGTGTTGATGTGTGTCTCAGTGTGTAGCGGTGTGTCGATGTGTGTCTCAGTGTGTATCGGTGTGTCGATGTGTGTCTCAGTGTGTATCGGTATGTCCATGTGAGTCACAGTGTGTCGATGTGTGTCTCAGTGCGTATCGGTGTGCGGTGTGTATCTCAGTGTGTATCGGTGTGTCAATGTGTGTCTCAGTGTGTATCGGTGTGTCGATGTGTGTCTCAGTGTGTATTGGTGTGTCAATGTGTGTCTCCGTGTGTATCAGTATGTCCATGTGAGTCTCAGTGTGTCGATGTGTGTCTCAGTGTGTATTGGTGTATCGATGTGTGTCTCAGTGTGTATTGGTGTGTCGGTGTGTGTCTCAGTGTGTATTGGTGTGTCGATGTGTGTCTCAGCATGTATTGGGGTGTCGATGTGTATCTCAGTGTGTAACGGCATGTCGATGTGTGTCTCAGTGTATATCGGTGCGTCAATGTGTGTATCGGTGTGTCAATGTGTGTCTCCGTGTGTATCGTTGTGTCGATGTGTGTCTCAGTGTGTATCGGTGTGTCGATGTGTGTCTCAGTGTGTAGCGGTGTGTTGATATGTGTCTCAGTCTGTATTGGTGTGTCGATGTGTGTCTCAGTATGTATCGGTGTGTTGATGTGTGTCTCAGTGTGTATCGGTGTGTCGATGTGTGTCTCAGTGTGTATCCGTGTGTCGATGTGTGTATCAGTGTGTCGATGTGTGTATCAGTGTGTCGATGTGTGTCTCAGTGTGTATCAGTGTGTCAGTGTGTGTTTCAGTGTGTATCAGTGTGTCGGTGTGTCTCAGTGTGTATTGGTGTGTCGGTGTGTGTCAATGTGTGTATCGGTGTGTCGATGTGTGTCTCAGTGTGTATCGGTGTGTCGATGTGTGTCTCAGTGTGTATTGGTGTGTCGATGTGTGCCTCAGTGTCTATCGGTATGTCGCTGTGTGTCTCAGTCGATGTGCATCGCAGTGTGTATCGGTGTGTCGATGTTTGTCTCAGTGTGTATCGGTGTGTCGATGTGTGTCGATGTGTCTCTCAGTGTGTACCGGTGTGCTGATGTGAGTCTCAGTGTGTATCGGAGCGCTGATGTGTGTCTCAGTGCGTATCGGTGTGTCAGGAATGTGTGTCGCCGTGTGTATCGTTGTGTCGATGTGTGTCTCAGTGTGTATCGGTGTGTCACTGTGTGTCTCAGTGTGTATCGGTGTGTCGATGTGCGTCTTGGTGTGTATCGGTGTGTCGATGTGTGTCTCAGTGTGTATCGGTGTGTCACTGTGTGTCTCAGTGTGTATCGGTGTGTCGATGTGCGTCTTGGTGTGTATCGGTGCGCTGATGTGTGTCTCAGTGCGTATCGGTGTGTCAGGAACGTGTGTCGCCGTGTGTATCGTTGTGTCGATGTGTGTCTCAGTCTGTATCGGTGTGTCACTGTGTGTCTCAGTGTGTATCGGTGTTTCGATGTGCGTCTCGGTGTGTATCGGTGTGTCGATGTGTGTCTCAGTGTGTATCGGTGTGTCCATGTGAGTCTCAGTGTGTCGATGTGAGTCTCAGTGCGTATCGGTGTGTCGGTGTGTGTCTCAGTGTGTATCGGTGTGTCAATGTGTGTCGATGTGTGTATCGGTGTGTCGATGTGCGTCTCAGTGTGTATTGGTGTGTCAATGTGTGTCTCCATGTGTATCAGTATGTCCATGTGACTCAGTGTGTCGATGTGTGTCTCAGTGTGTATTGGTGTGTCGATGTGAGTCTCAGTGTGTATTGGTGTGTCGGTGTGTGTCTCAGTGTGTATTGGTGTGTCGATGTGTGTCTCAGTGTGTATTGGTGTATCGATGTGTGTCTCAGTGTGTATTGGTGTGTCGGTGTGTGTCTCAGTGTGTATCGGTGTGTCGATGTATTTCTCAGTGTGTATCGGTGTGTCGATGTGTTTCTCAGTGTGTAGCGGTGTGTTGATGTGTGTCTCGGTGTGTATTGGTGTGTTGATGTGTGCCTCGGTGTGTATTGGTGTGTCGATGTGTGTCTCAGTGTGTTTTGGTGTGTCGATGTGTGTCTCAGTGTGTATTGGTGTGTCGATGTGTGTCTCAGTGTGTATTGGTGTGTCGGTGTGTGTCTCGGTGTGTATTGGTGTGTCGATGTGTGTCTCAGTGTGTTTTGGTGTGTTGATGTGTGTCTCAGTGTGTATTGGTGTGTCGATGTGTGTCTCGGTGTGTATTGGTGTGTCGATGTGTGTCTCAGTGTGTATTAGTGTGTCGATGTGTGTCTCAGTGTGCATCGGTGTGTCGATGTGTGTCTCAGTGTGTATCAGTGTGTCGATGTGTGTCTCAGTGTGTATTGGTGTGTCGATGTGTGTCCCAGTGTGTATTGGTGTGTCGATGTGTGTCTCAGTGTGTATCCGTGTGTCGATGTGTGTCTCAGTGTGTTTTGGTCTGTCGATGTGTGTCTCAGTGTGTATTGGTGTGTCGATGTGTGTCTCGGTGTGTATTGGTGTGTCGATGTGTGTCCCAGTGTGTATTAGTGTGTCGATGTGTGTCTCAGTGTGCATCGGTGTGTCGATGTGTGTCTCAGTGTGTATCAGTGTGTCGATGTGTGTCTCAGTGTGTATTGGTGTGTCGATGTGTGTCCCAGTGTGTATTGGTGTGTCGATGTGTGTCTCAGTGTGTATCCGTGTGTCGATGTGTGTCTCAGTGTGTATCGGTGTGTCAATGTGTGTCTCAGTGTGTATTGGTGTGTCGATGTGTGTCTCGGTGTGTATCGGTGTGTCAATGTGTGTCTCAGTGTGTATTGGTGTGTCGATGTGTGTCTCGGTGTGTATTGGTGTGTCAATGTGTCTCTCAGTGTGTATCGATGTGTCGATGTGTGTCTCAGTATGTATTGGTGTGTCAATGTGTGTCTCCGTGTGTATCGGTATCTCCATGTGAGTCTCAGTGTGTCGATGTGTGTCTCAGTGTGTATTGGTGTGTCGATGTGTGTCTCAGTGTGTATTGGTGTGTCGATGTGTGTCTCAGGATGTATTGGTGTGTCGGTGTGTATCACAGTGTGTTTTGGTGTGTCGATGTGTGTCTCAGTGTATATCGGTGCGTCAATGTGTGTCTCAGTGTGTATCGGTGTGTCGATGTGTGTCTCAGTGTGTATCGGTGTGTCGATGTGTGTCTCAGTGTGTAGCGGTGTGTTGATGTGTGTCTCGGTGTGTATTGGTGTGTTGATGTGTGCCTCGGTGTGTATTGGTGTGTCGATGTGTGTCTCAGTGTGTTTTGGTGTGTCGATGTGGGTCTCAGTGTGTATTAGTGTGTCGATGTGTGTCTCAGTGTGCATCCGTGTGTCGATGTGTGTCTCAGTGTGCATCAGTGTGTCGATGTGTGTCTCAGTGTGTATCAGTGTGTCGATGTGTGTCTCAGTGTGTATTGGTGTGTCGATGTGTGTCTCATTGTGTATCCGTGTGTCGATGTGTGTCTCAGTGTGTATCGGTGTGTCAATGTGTGTCTCAGTGTGTATTGGTGTGTCGATGTGTGTCTCGGTGTGTATCGGTGTGTCGATGTGTGTCTCAGTACATATCAACGCTTCTCAGTGTCTCTCAGTTTGCATTGGTGTGTCGATGTGAGTCTCAGTGTGTATCGGTGTGTCGATATGAGTCTCAGTGTGTATCGGTGTGTCGATGTGTGTCTCACTGTGTATTGGTGTATCGATGTGTGTCTCAGTGTGTATCGGTGTGTCGATGTGTGTCTCAGTGTGTAGCGGTGTGTCGATGTGTGTCTCAGTGCGTATTGGTGTGTCGATGTGTGTCTCAGTGTGTATCGGTGTGTCGATGTGTGTCTCAGTGTGTATCGGTGTTTCGATATGAGTCTCAGTGTGTATCGGTGTTACGATGTGTGTCTCAGTGTGTATCGGTGTGTCGATGTGTGTCTCAGTGTGTAGCGGTGTGTCGATGTGTGTCTCAGTGCGTATTGGTGTGTTGATGTGTGTCTCAGTGTGTAGCGGTGTGTCGATGTGTGTCTCAGTGTGTATCGGTGTGTCGATGTGTGTCTCAGTGCGTATCGGTGTGTTGATGTGTGTCTCAGTGTGTATCGGTGTGTTGATGTGTGTCTCAGTGTGTGTCGATGTGTGTCTCAGTGTATCGGTGTGTCGGTGTGTGTCTCAGTGTGTGACGATGTGTGTCTCAGTGTGTGTCGATGTGTGCACAGTGTGTATCGGTGTGTCGATGTGTGTCTCAGTGTGTGTCGATGTGTATCTCAGTGTATCGGTTTGTGTCTCAGTGTGTATTAGTGTGTCGATGTGTGTCTCAGTGTGTATTGGTGTGTCGATGTGTGTCCCAGTGAGTATTGGTGTGTTGATGTGAGTCTCAGTGTGGATCTGTGTGTCGATGTGTGTCCCACTGTGTATCGGTGTGTCGATGTGAGTCTCAGTGCGTATCGGTGTGTCTCAGTGTGTATCGGTGTGTCGATGTGAGTCTCAGTGTGTCGATGTGTGTCTCAGTGTGTATTGGTGTGTCGATGTGAGTCTCAGTGTGTATCAGTGTGTCGATGTGAGTCTCAGTGTGTATCAGTGTGTCGATGTGAGTCTCAGTGTGTCGATGTGAGTCTCAGTGCGTATCGGTGTGTCCATGTGAGTCTCAGTGTGTCGATGTGAGTCTCAGTGCGTATCGGTGTGTCAATGTGTGTCTCAGTGTGTATCGGTGCGTCAATGTGTGTCGATGTGTGTATCGGTGTGTCGATGTGAGTCTCAGTGTGTATCGGTGTGTCCATGTGAGTCTCAGTGTGTCGATGTGAGTCTCAGTGCGTATCGGTGTGTCGGTGTGTGTCTCAGTGTGTATCGGTGCGTCAATGTGTGTCGATGTGTGTATCGGTGTGTCGATGTGTGTCTCAGTGTGTATTGGTGTGTCCATGTGAGTCTCAGTGTGTCGATGTGAGTCTCAGTGTGTATCGGTGCGTCAATGTGTGTCGATGTGTGTATCGGTGTGTCGATGTGTGTCTCAGTGTGTATTGGTGTGTCAATGTGTGTCTCCGTGTGTATCAGTATGTCCATGTGACTCAGTGTGTCGATGTGTGTCTCAGTGTGTATTGGTGTGTCGATGTGTGTCTCAGTGTGTATTGGTGTGTCGGTGTGTGTCTCAGTGTGTATTGGTGTGTCGATGTGTGTCTCAGGATGTATTGGTGTGTCGATGTGTATCTCAGTGTGTTTTGGTGTGTCGATGTGTGTCTCAGTGTGTATCGGTGTGTCGATGTGTGTCTCAGTGTGTATCGGTGTGTCGATGTGTGTCTCAGTGTGTAGCGGTGTGTTGATGTGTGTCTCGGTGTGTATTGGTGTGTTGATGTGTGCCTCGGTGTGTATTGGTGTGTCGATGTGTGTCTCAGTGTGTTTTGGTGTGTCGATGTGTGTCTCAGTGTGTATTGGTGTGTCGATGTGTGTCTCAGTGTGTATTAGTGTGTCGATGTGTGTCTCAGTGTGCATCGGTGTGTCGATGTGTGTCTCAGTGTGTATCAGTGTGTCGATGTGTGTCTCAGTGTGTATTGGTGTGTCGATGTGTGTCCCAGTGTGTATTGGTGTGTTGATGTGTGTCTCAGTGTGTATCCGTGTGTCGATGTGTGTCTCAGTGTGTATCGGTGTGTTAATGTGTGTCTCAGTGTGTATTGGTGTGTCGATGTGTGTCTCGGTGTGTATCGGTGTGTCAATGTGTGTCTCAGTGTGTATTGGTGTGTCGATGTGTGTCTCAGTGTGTATTGGTGTGTCGATGTGTGTCTCAGTGTGTATTGGTGTGTCAATGTGTGTCTCAGTATGTATCGGTGTGTCGATGTGTGTCTCAGTATGTATTGGTGTGTCAATGTGTGTCTCCGTGTGTATCGGTATGTCCATGTGAGTCTCAGTGTGTCGATGTGTGTCTCAGTGTGTATCGGTGTGTCACTGTGTGTCTCAGTGTGTATCGGTGTGTCGATGTGCGTCTTGGTGTGTATCGGTGTTTCGATGTGCATCTCGGTGTGTATCGGTGTGTCGATGTGTGTCTCAGTGTGTATTGGTGTGTCCATGTGAGTCTCAGTGTGTCGATGTGAGTCTCAGTGCGTATCGGTGTGTCGCTGTGTGTCTCAGTGTGTATCGGTGTGTCGATGTGTGTATCGGTGTGTCGATGTGTGACTCAGTGTGTATTGGTGTGTCAATGTGTGTCTCCGTGTGTATCAGTATGTCCATGTGACTCAGTGTGTCGATGTGTGTCTCAGTGTGTATTGGTGTGTCGATGTGTGTCTCAGTGTGTATTGGTGTGTCGGTGTATGTCTCAGTGTGTATTGGTGTGTCGATGTGTGTCTCAGGATGTATTGGTGTGTCGATGTGTATCTCAGTGTGTTTTGGTGTGTCGATGTGTGTCTCAGTGTATATCGGTGCGTCAATGTGAGTCTCAGTGCGTATCGGTGTGTCGATGTGAGTCTCAGTGCGTATCGGTGTGTCAATGTGTATCTCAGTGTGTATCGGCGTGTCGATGTGTATCTCAGTGTGTATCGGTGTGTCGATGTGAGTCTCAGTGTGTATCGGTGTGTCGATGTGAGTCTCAGTGTGTATCGGTGTGTCGATGTTGGTCTCAGTGTGTATCGGTGTGTCGATGTGTGTCTCAGGATGTATTGGTGTGTCGATGTGTGTCTCAGTGTGTATCGGTGTGTCGATGTTGGTCTCAGTGTGTATCGGTGTGTCGATGTTGGTCTCAGTGTGTATCGGTGTGCCGATGTGTGTCTCAGTGTGTGTCGGTATGCCGATCTGTGTCTCAGTGTGTTTTGGTGTGTCGATGTGCGTCTCAATGCGTATTGGCATGTCGATGTGAGTCTCAGTGTGTGTCGATGTGTGTCTCAGTGTGTATCGGTGTGTCGATGTTGGTCTCAGTGTGTATCGGTGTGTCGATGTTGGTCTCAGTGTGTATCGGTGTGCCGATGTGTGTCTCAGTGTGTGTCGGTATGCCGATCTGTGTCTCAGTGTGTTTTGGTGTGTCGATGTGCGTCTCAATGCGTATTGGCATGTCGATGTGAGTCTCAGTGTGTGTCGATGTGTGTCTCAGTGTGTAGCGGTGTGTCGATGTGTGTCTCAGTGCGTATTGGTGTGTTGATGTGTGTCTCAGTGTGTAGCGGTGTGTCGATGTGTGTCTCAGTGTGTATCGGTGTGTCGATGTGTGTCTCAGTGTGTATCGGTATGTCCATGTGAGTCTCAGTGTGTCGATGTGTGTCTCAGTGCGTATCGGTGTGTCGGTGTGTATCTCAGTGTGTATCGGTGTGTCAATGTGTGTCTCAGTGTGTATCGGTGTGTCGATGTGTGTCTCAGTGTGTATTGGTGTGTCAATGTGTGTCTCCGTGTGTATCAGTATGTCCATGTGAGTCTCAGTGTGTCGATGTGTGTCTCAGTGTGTATTGGTGTATCGATGTGTGTCTCAGTGTGTATTGGTGTGTCGGTGTGTGTCTCAGTGTGTATTGGTGTGTCGATGTGTGTCTCAGCATGTATTGGGGTGTCGATGTGTATCTCAGTGTGTAACGGCATGTCGATGTGTGTCTCAGTGTATATCGGTGCGTCAATGTGTGTATCGGTGTGTCAATGTGTGTCTCCGTGTGTATCGTTGTGTCGATGTGTGTCTCAGTGTGTATCGGTGTGTCGATGTGTGTCTCAGTGTGTAGCGGTGTGTTGATATGTGTCTCAGTCTGTATTGGTGTGTCGATGTGTGTCTCAGTATGTATCGGTGTGTTGATGTGTGTCTCAGTGTGTATCGGTGTGTCGATGTGTGTCTCAGTGTGTATCCGTGTGTCGATGTGTGTATCAGTGTGTCGATGTGTGTATCAGTGTGTATCAGTGTGTCAGTGTGTGTTTCAGTGTGTATCAGTGTGTCGGTGTGTCTCAGTGTGTATTGGTGTGTCGGTGTGTGTCAATGTGTGTATCGGTGTGTCGATGTGTGTCTCAGTGTGTATCGGTGTGTCGATGTGTGTCTCAGTGTGTATTGGTGTGTCGATGTGTGCCTCAGTGTCTATCGGTATGTCGCTGTGTGTCTCAGTCGATGTGCATCGCAGTGTGTATCGGTGTGTCGATGTTTGTCTCAGTGTGTATCGGTGTGTCGATGTGTGTCGATGTGTCTCTCAGTGTGTACCGGTGTGCTGATGTGAGTCTCAGTGTGTATCGGAGCGCTGATGTGTGTCTCAGTGCGTATCGGTGTGTCAGGAATGTGTGTCGCCGTGTGTATCGTTGTGTCGATGTGTGTCTCAGTGTGTATCGGTGTGTCACTGTGTGTCTCAGTGTGTATCGGTGTGTCGATGTGCGTCTTGGTGTGTATCGGTGTGTCGATGTGTGTCTCAGTGTGTATCGGTGTGTCACTGTGTGTCTCAGTGTGTATCGGTGTGTCGATGTGCGTCTTGGTGTGTATCGGTGCGCTGATGTGTGTCTCAGTGCGTATCGGTGTGTCAGGAACGTGTGTCGCCGTGTGTATCGTTGTGTCGATGTGTGTCTCAGTCTGTATCGGTGTGTCACTGTGTGTCTCAGTGTGTATCGGTGTTTCGATGTGCGTCTCGGTGTGTATCGGTGTGTCGATGTGTGTCTCAGTGTGTATCGGTGTGTCCATGTGAGTCTCAGTGTGTCGATGTGAGTCTCAGTGCGTATCGGTGTGTCGGTGTGTGTCTCAGTGTGTATCGGTGTGTCAATGTGTGTCGATGTGTGTATCGGTGTGTCGATGTGCGTCTCAGTGTGTATTGGTGTGTCAATGTGTGTCTCCATGTGTATCAGTATGTCCATGTGACTCAGTGTGTCGATGTGTGTCTCAGTGTGTATTGGTGTGTCGATGTGTGTCTCAGTGTGTATTGGTGTGTCGGTGTGTGTCTCAGTGTGTATTGGTGTGTCGATGTGTGTCTCAGGATGTATTGGTGTGTCGATGTGTATCTCAGTGTGTTTTGGTGTGTCGATGTGTGTCTCAGTGTGTATCGGTGTGTCGATGTGTTTCTCAGTGTGTATCGGTGTGTCGATGTGTTTCTCAGTGTGGAGCGGTGTGTTGATGTGTGTCTCGGTGTGTATTGGTGTGTTGATGTGTGCCTCGGTGTGTATTGGTGTGTCGATGTGTGTCTCAGTGTGTTTTGGTGTGTCGATGTGTGTCTCAGTGTGTATTGGTGTGTCGATGTGTGTCTCAGTGTGTATTGGTGTGTCGGTGTGTGTCTCGGTGTGTATTGGTGTGTCGATGTGTGTCTCAGTGTGTTTTGGTGTGTTGATGTGTGTCTCAGTGTGTATTGGTGTGTCGATGTATGTCTCGGTGTGTATTGGTGTGTCGATGTGTGTCTCAGTGTGTATTAGTGTGTCGATGTGTGTCTCAGTGTGCATCGGTGTGTCGATGTGTGTCTCAGTGTGTATCAGTGTGTCGATGTGTGTCTCAGTGTGTATTGGTGTGTCGATGTGTGTCCCAGTGTGTATTGGTGTGTCGATGTGTGTCTCAGTGTGTATCCGTGTGTCGATGTGTGTCTCAGTGTGTTTTGGTCTGTCGATGTGTGTCTCAGTGTGTATTGGTGTGTCGATGTGTGTCTCGGTGTGTATTGGTGTGGCGATGTGTGTCCCAGTGTGTATTAGTGTGTCGATGTGTGTCTCAGTGTGCATCGGTGTGTCGATGTGTGTCTCAGTGTGTATCAGTGTGTCGATGTGTGTCTCAGTGTGTATTGGTGTGTCGATGTGTGTCCCAGTGTGTATTGGTGTGTCGATGTGTGTCTCAGTGTGTATCCGTGTGTCGATGTGTGTCTCAGTGTGTATCGGTGTGTCAATGTGTGTCTCAGTGTGTATTGGTGTGTCGATGTGTGTCTCGGTGTGTATCGGTGTGTCAATGTGTGTCTCAGTGTGTATTGGTGTGTCGATGTGTGTCTCGGTGTGTATTGGTGTGTCAATGTGTCTCTCAGTGTGTATCGATGTGTCGATGTGTGTCTCAGTATGTATTGGTGTGTCAATGTGTGTCTCCGTGTGTATCGGTATCTCCATGTGAGTCTCAGTGTGTCGATGTGTGTCTCAGTGTGTATTGGTGTGTCGATGTGTGTCTCAGTCTGTATTGGTGTGTCGATGTGTGTCTCAGGATGTATTGGTGTGTCGGTGTGTATCACAGTGTGTTTTGGTGTGTCGATGTGTGTCTCAGTGTATATCGGTGCGTCAATGTGTGTCTCAGTGTGTATCGGTGTGTCGATGTGTGTCTCAGTGTGTATCGGTGTGTCGATGTGTGTCTCAGTGTGTAGCGGTGTGTTGATGTGTGTCTCGGTGTGTATTGGTGTGTTGATGTGTGCCTCGGTGTGTATTGGTGTGTCGATGTGTGTCTCAGTGTGTTTTGGTGTGTCGATGTGGGTCTCAGTGTGTATTAGTGTGTCGATGTGTGTCTCAGTGTGCATCCGTGTGTCGATGTGTGTCTCAGTGTGCATCAGTGTGTCGATGTGTGTCTCAGTGTGTATCAGTGTGTCGATGTGTGTCTCAGTGTGTATTGGTGTGTCGATGTGTGTCTCATTGTGTATCCGTGTGTCGATGTGTGTCTCAGTGTGTATCGGTGTGTCAATGTGTGTCTCAGTGTGTATTGGTGTGTCGATGTGTGTCTCGGTGTGTATCGGTGTGTCGATGTGTGTCTCAGTACATATCAACGCTTCTCAGTGTCTCTCAGTTTGCATTGGTGTGTTGATGTGAGTCTCAGTGTGTATCGGTGTGTCGATATGAGTCTCAGTGTGTATCGGTGTGTCGATGTGTGTCTCACTGTGTATTGGTGTATCGATGTGTGTCTCAGTGTGTATCGGTGTGTCGATGTGTGTCTCAGTGTGTAGCGGTGTGTCGATGTGTGTCTCAGTGCGTATTGGTGTGTCGATGTGTGTCTCAGTGTGTATCGGTGTGTCGATGTGTGTCTCAGTGTGTATCGGTGTGTCGATATGAGTCTCAGTGTGTATCGGTGTTACGATGTGTGTCTCAGTGTGTATCGGTGTGTCGATGTGTGTCTCAGTGTGTAGCGGTGTGTCGATGTGTGTCTCAGTGCGTATTGGTGTGTTGATGTGTGTCTCAGTGTGTAGCGGTGTGTCGATGTGTGTCTCAGTGTGTATCGGTGTGTCGATGTGTGTCTCAGTGCGTATCGGTGTGTTGATGTGTGTCTCAGTGTGTATCGGTGTGTTGATGTGTGTCTCAGTGTGTGTCGATGTGTGTCTCAGTGTATCGGTGTGTCGGTGTGTGTCTCAGTGTGTGACGATGTGTGTCTCAGTGTGTGTCGATGTGTGCACAGTGTGTATCGGTGTGTCGATGTGTGTCTCAGTGTGTGTCGATGTGTATCTCAGTGTATCGGTTTGTGTCTCAGTGTGTATTAGTGTGTCGATGTGTGTCTCAGTGTGTATTGGTGTGTCGATGTGTGTCCCAGTGAGTATTGGTGTGTTGATGTGAGTCTCAGTGTGGATCTGTGTGTCGATGTGTGTCCCACTGTGTATCGGTGTGTCGATGTGAGTCTCAGTGCGTATCGGTGTGTCTCAGTGTGTATCGGTGTGTCGATGTGAGTCTCAGTGTGTCGATGTGTGTCTCAGTGTGTATTGGTGTGTCGATGTGAGTCTCAGTGTGTATCAGTGTGTCGATGTGAGTCTCAGTGTGTATCAGTGTGTCGATGTGAGTCTCAGTGTGTCGATGTGAGTCTCAGTGCGTATCGGTGTGTCCATGTGAGTCTCAGTGTGTCGATGTGAGTCTCAGTGCGTATCGGTGTGTCAATGTGTGTCTCAGTGTGTATCGGTGCGTCAATGTGTGTCGATGTGTGTATCGGTGTGTCGATGTGAGTCTCAGTGTGTATCGGTGTGTCCATGTGAGTCTCAGTGTGTCGATGTGAGTCTCAGTGCGTATCGGTGTGTCGGTGTGTGTCTCAGTGTGTATCGGTGCGTCAATGTGTGTCGATGTGTGTATCGGTGTGTCGATGTGTGTCTCAGTGTGTATTGGTGTGTCCATGTGAGTCTCAGTGTGTCGATGTGAGTCTCAGTGTGTATCGGTGCGTCAATGTGTGTCGATGTGTGTATCGGTGTGTCGATGTGTGTCTCAGTGTGTATTGGTGTGTCAATGTGTGTCTCCGTGTGTATCAGTATGTCCATGTGACTCAGTGTGTCGATGTGTGTCTCAGTGTGTATTGGTGTGTCGATGTGTGTCTCAGTGTGTATTGGTGTGTCGGTGTGTGTCTCAGTGTGTATTGGTGTGTCGATGTGTGTCTCAGGATGTATTGGTGTGTCGATGTGTATCTCAGTGTGTTTTGGTGTGTCGATGTGTGTCTCAGTGTGTATCGGTGTGTCGATGTGTGTCTCAGTGTGTATCGGTGTGTCGATGTGTGTCTCAGTGTGTAGCGGTGTGTTGATGTGTGTCTCGGTGTGTATTGGTGTGTTGATGTGTGCCTCGGTGTGTATTGGTGTGTCGATGTGTGTCTCAGTGTGTTTTGGTGTGTCGATGTGTGTCTCAGTGTGTATTGGTGTGTCGATGTGTGTCTCAGTGTGTATTAGTGTGTCGATGTGTGTCTCAGTGTGCATCGGTGTGTCGATGTGTGTCTCAGTGTGTATCAGTGTGTCGATGTGTGTCTCAGTGTGTATTGGTGTGTCGATGTGTGTCCCAGTGTGTATTGGTGTGTTGATGTGTGTCTCAGTGTGTATCCGTGTGTCGATGTGTGTCTCAGTGTGTATCGGTGTGTTAATGTGTGTCTCAGTGTGTATTGGTGTGTCGATGTGTGTCTCGGTGTGTATCGGTGTGTCAATGTGTGTCTCAGTGTGTATTGGTGTGTCGATGTGTGTCTCAGTGTGTATTGGTGTGTCGATGTGTGTCTCAGTGTGTATTGGTGTGTCAATGTGTGTCTCAGTATGTATCGGTGTGTCGATGTGTGTCTCAGTATGTATTGGTGTGTCAATGTGTGTCTCCGTGTGTATCGGTATGTCCATGTGAGTCTCAGTGTGTCGATGTGTGTCTCAGTGTGTATCGGTGTGTCACTGTGTGTCTCAGTGTGTATCGGTGTGTCGATGTGCGTCTTGGTGTGTATCGGTGTTTCGATGTGCATCTCGGTGTGTATCGGTGTGTCGATGTGTGTCTCAGTGTGTATTGGTGTGTCCATGTGAGTCTCAGTGTGTCGATGTGAGTCTCAGTGCGTATCGGTGTGTCGCTGTGTGTCTCAGTGTGTATCGGTGTGTCGATGTGTGTATCGGTGTGTCGATGTGTGACTCAGTGTGTATTGGTGTGTCAATGTGTGTCTCCGTGTGTATCAGTATGTCCATGTGACTCAGTGTGTCGATGTGTGTCTCAGTGTGTATTGGTGTGTCGATGTGTGTCTCAGTGTGTATTGGTGTGTCGGTGTATGTCTCAGTGTGTATTGGTGTGTCGATGTGTGTCTCAGGATGTATTGGTGTGTCGATGTGTATCTCAGTGTGTTTTGGTGTGTCGATGTGTGTCTCAGTGTATATCGGTGCGTCAATGTGTGTCTCAGTGTGTATCGGTGTGTCGATGTGTGTCTCAGTGTGTATCAGTGTGTCGATGTGTGTCTCAGTGTGTAGCGGTGTGTTGATGTGTGTCTCGGTGTGTATTGGTGTGTTGATGTGTGCCTCGGTGTGTATTGGTGTGTCGATGTGTGTCTCAGTGTGTTTTGGTGTGTCGATGTGTGTCTCAGTGTGTATTGGTGTGTCGATGTGTGTCTCAGTGTGTATTGGTGTGTCGATGTGTGTCTCAGTGTGTATCGGTGTGTCGATGTGTGTCTTGGTGTGCATTGGTGTGTCGATGTGTGTCTCGGTGTGTATTGGTGTGTCGATGTGTGTCTCAGTGTGTTTTGGTGTGTCGATGTGTGTCTCAGTGTGTATTGGTGTGTCGATGTGTGTCTTGGTGTGTATTGGTGTGTCGATGTGTGTCTCAGTGTGTATTGGTGTGTCGATGTGTGTCTCAGTGTGTATTGGTGTGTCGATGTGTGTCTCAGTGTGTATCGGTGTGTCGATGTGTGTCTTGGTGTGCATTGGTGTGTCGATGTGTGTCTCGGTGTGTATTGGTGTGTCGATGTGTGTCTCAGTGTGTTTTGGTGTGTCGATGTGTGTCTCAGTGTGTATTGGTGTGTCGATGTGTGTCTTGGTGTGTATTGGTGTGTCGATGTGTGTCTCGGTGTGTATTGGTGTGTCGATGTGTGTCTCAGTGTGTATTAGTGTGTCGATGTGTGTCTCAGTGTGCATCGGTGTGTCGATGTGTGTCTCAGTGTGTATCAGTGTGTCGATGTGTGTCTCAGTGTGTATTGGTGTGTCGATGTGTGTCCCAGTGTGTATTGGTGTGTCGAAGTGAGTCTCAGTGTGTATCCGTGTGTCGATGTGTGTCTCAGTGTGTATCGGTGTGTCAATGTGTGTCTCAGTGTGTATTGGTGTGTCGATGTGTGTCTCGGTGTGTCGATGTGTGTCTCAGTACATATCAACGCTTCTCAGTGTGTCTCAGTTTGCATCGGTGTGTCGATGTGAGTCTCAGTGTGTATCGGTGTGTCGATATGAGTCTCAGTGTGTATCGGTGTGTCGATGTGTGTCTCAGTGTGTATCGGTGTATCGATGTGTGTCTCAGTGTGTATCGGTGTGTCGATGTGAGTCTCAGTGTGTAGCGGTGTGTCGATGTGTGTCTCAGTGTGTATCGGTGTGTCGATGTGTGTCTCAGTGTGTATCGGTGTGTCGATGTGTGTCTCAGTGTGTATCGGTGTTACGATGTGTGTCTCAGTGTGTATCGGTGTGTCGATGTGTGTCTCAGTGTGTAGCGGTGTTTCGATGTGTGTCTCTGTGCGTATTGGTGTGTTGATGTGTGTCTCAGTGTGTATCGGTGTGTCGATGTGTGTCTCAGTGCGTATCGGTGTGTTGATGTGTGTCTCAGTGTGTGTCGATGTGTGTCTCAGTGTATCGGTGTGTCGGTGTGTGTCTCAGTGTGTGACGATGTGTGTCTCAGTGTGTGTCGATGTGTGCACAGTGCGTATCGGTGTGTTGATGTGTGTCTCAGTGTGTGTCGATGTGTGCCTCAGTGTGTATCGGTGTGTCGATGTGTGTCTCAGTGTGTGTCGATGTGTGTCTCAGTGTATCGGTTTGTGTCTCAGTGTGTATCGGTGTGTCGATGTGTGTCTCAGTGTGTATTGGTGTGTCGATGTGTGTCCCAGTGTGTATTGGTGTGTCGATGAGTGTCTCAGTGTGTTTTGGTGTGTCGATGTGTGTCCCAGTGTGTATTGGTGTGTTGATGTGAGTCTCAGTGTGGATCTGTGTGTCGATGTGTGTCCCACTGTGTATCGGTGTGTTGATGTGAGTCTCAGTGTGGATCGGTGTGACGATGTGAGTCTCAGTGTGTATCGGTGTGTCGATGTGTGTCCCAGTGTGTATCGGTGTGTTGATGTGAGTCTCAGTGTGTATCGGTGTGACGATGTGTGTCCCACTGTGTATCGGTGTGTTGATGTGAGTCTCAGTGTGGATCGGTGTGTCGATGTGTGTCCCAGTGTGTATTGCTGTGTCGATGTGTGTCTCAGTGTGAGTTGATGTGTGTCTCAGTGTATATTGGTGCGTCAATCGGCGTATCGGTGTGTTGATGAGCATCTCAGTGTGTATCGGTGTGTCGATGTTGGTCTCAGTGTGTATCGGTGTGTCAATGAGAGTCTCAGTGTGTATCGGTGTGTCGATGTGAGTCTCAGTGTGTATCGGTGTGTCAATGTGTATCTCAGTGTGTATCGGCGTGTCGATGTGTGTCTCAGTGTGTATCGGTGTGTCGATGTGAGTCTCAGTGCGTATCGGTGTGTCGATGTGAGTCTCAGTGCGTATCGGTGTGTCAATGTGTATCTCAGTGTGTATCGGCGTGTCGATGTGTATCTCAGTGTGTATCGGTGTGTCGATGTGAGTCTCAGTGTGTATCGGTGTGTCGATGTGAGTCTCAGTGTGTATCGGTGTGTCGATGTTGGTCTCAGTGTGTATCGGTGTGTCGATGTGTGTCTCAGGATGTATTGGTGTGTCGATGTGTGTCTCAGTGTGTATCGGTGTGTCGATGTTGGTCTCAGTGTGTATCGGTGTGTCGATGTTGGTCTCAGTGTGTATCGGTGTGCCGATGTGTGTCTCAGTGTGTGTCGGTATGCCGATCTGTGTCTCAGTGTGTTTTGGTGTGTCGATGTGCGTCTCAATGCGTATTGGCATGTCGATGTGAGTCTCAGTGTGTGTCGATGTGTGTCTCAGTGTGTATCGGTGTGTCGATGTTGGTCTCAGTGTGTATCGGTGTGTCGATGTTGGTCTCAGTGTGTATCGGTGTGCCGATGTGTGTCTCAGTGTGTGTCGGTATGCCGATCTGTGTCTCAGTGTGTTTTGGTGTGTCGATGTGCGTCTCAATGCGTATTGGCATGTCGATGTGAGTCTCAGTGTGTGTCGATGTGTGTCTCAGTGTGTAGCGGTGTGTCGATGTGTGTCTCAGTGCGTATTGGTGTGTTGATGTGTGTCTCAGTGTGTAGCGGTGTGTCGATGTGTGTCTCAGTGTGTATCGGTGTGTCGATGTGTGTCTCAGTGTGTATCGGTATGTCCATGTGAGTCACAGTGTGTCGATGTGTGTCTCAGTGCGTATCGGTGTGTCGGTGTGTATCTCAGTGTGTATCGGTGTGTCAATGTGTGTCTCAGTGTGTATCGGTGTGTCGATGTGTGTCTCAGTGTGTATTGGTGTGTCAATGTGTGTCTCCGTGTGTATCAGTATGTCCATGTGAGTCTCAGTGTGTCGATGTGTGTCTCAGTGTGTATTGGTGTATCGATGTGTGTCTCAGTGTGTATTGGTGTGTCGGTGTGTGTCTCAGTGTGTATTGGTGTGTCGATGTGTGTCTCAGGATGTATTGGGGTGTCGATGTGTATCTCAGTGTGTAACGGCATGTCGATGTGTGTCTCAGTGTATATCGGTGCGTCAATGTGTGTATCGGTGTGTCAATGTGTGTCTCCGTGTGTATCGTTGTGTCGATGTGTGTCTCAGTGTGTATCGGTGTGTCGATGTGTGTCTCAGTGTGTAGCGGTGTGTTGATATGTGTCTCAGTCTGTATTGGTGTGTCGATGTGTGTCTCAGTATGTATCGGTGTGTTGATGTGTGTCTCAGTGTGTATCGGTGTGTCGATGTGTGTCTCAGTGTGTATCCGTGTGTCGATGTGTGTATCAGTGTGTCGATGTGTGTCTCAGTGTGTATCAGTGTGTCAGTGTGTGTTTCAGTGTGTATCAGTGTGTCGGTGTGTCTCAGTGTGTATTGGTGTGTCGGTGTGTGTCAATGTGTGTATCGGTGTGTCGATGTGTGTCTCAGTGTGTATCGGTGTGTCGATGTGTGTCTCAGTGTGTATCGGTGTGTCGATGTGTGTCTCAGTGTGTAGCGGTGTGTTGATATGTGTCTCAGTCTGTATTGGTGTGTCGATGTGTGTCTCAGTATGTATCGGTGTGTTGATGTGTGTCTCAGTGTGTATCGGTGTGTCGATGTGTGTCTCAGTGTGTATCCGTGTGTCGATGTGTGTATCAGTGTGTCGATGTGTGTCTCAGTGTGTATCAGTGTGTCAGTGTGTGTTTCAGTGTGTATCAGTGTGTCGGTGTGTCTCAGTGTGTATTGGTGTGTCGGTGTGTGTCAATGTGTGTATCGGTGTGTCGATGTGTGTCTCAGTGTGTATCGGTGTGTCGATGTGTGTCTCAGTGTGTATTGGTGTGTCGATGTGTGCCTCAGTGTCTATCGGTATGTCGCTGTGTGTCTCAGTCGATGTGCATCGCAGTGTGTATCGGTGTGTCGATGTTTGTCTCAGTGTGTATCGGTGTGTCGATGTGTGTCGATGTGTCTCTCAGTGTGTACCGGTGTGCTGATGTGAGTCTCAGTGTGTATCGGAGCGCTGATGTGTGTCTCAGTGCGTATCGGTGTGTCAGGAATGTGTGTCGCCGTGTGTATCGTTGTGTCGATGTGTGTCGCAGTGTGTATCGGTGTGTCACTGTGTGTCTCAGTGTGTATCGGTGTGTCGATGTGCGTCTTGGTGTGTATCGGTGTGTCGATGTGTGTCTCAGTGTGTATCGGTGTGTCACTGTGTGTCTCAGTGTGTATCGGTGTGTCGATGTGCGTCTTGGTGTGTATCGGTGCGCTGATGTGTGTCTCAGTGCGTATCGGTGTGTCAGGAATGTGT
The DNA here is from genome assembly GCF_964213995.1 of Mustelus asterias. Classification (NCBI taxonomy): domain Eukaryota; kingdom Metazoa; phylum Chordata; class Chondrichthyes; order Carcharhiniformes; family Triakidae; genus Mustelus; species Mustelus asterias. Next base: position 48,867,813 of record NC_135813.1, on the reverse strand, counting down.
GTCGCCGTGTGTATCGTTGTGTCGATGTGTGTCTCAGTCTGTATCGGTGTGTCACTGTGTGTCTCAGTGTGTATCGGTGTTTCGATGTGCGTCTCGGTGTGTATCGGTGTGTCGATGTGTGTCTCAGTGTGTATCGGTGTGTCCATGTGAGTCTCAGTGTGTCGATGTGTGTCTCAGTACGTATCGGTGTGTCGGTGTGTGTCTCAGTGTGTATCGGTGTGTCAATGTGTGTCGATGTGTGTATCGGTGTGTCGATGTGCGTCTCAGTGTGTATTGGTGTGTCAATGTGTGTCTCCATGTGTATCAGTATGTCCATGTGACTCAGTGTGTCGATGTGTGCCTCGGTGTGTATTGGTGTGTCGATGTGTGTCTCAGTGTGTATTGGTGTGTCGGTGTGTGTCTCAGTGTGTATTGGTGTGTCGATGTGTGTCTCAGGATGTATTGGTGTGTCGATGTGTATCTCAGTGTGTTTTGGTGTGTCGATGTGTGTCTCTGTGTGTATCGGTGTGTCGATGTATTTCTCAGTGTGTATCGGTGTGTCGATGTGTTTCTCAGTGTGTAGCGGTGTGTTGATGTGTGTCTCGGTGTGTATTGGTGTGTTGATGTGTGCCTCGGTGTGTATTGGTGTGTCGATGTGTGTCTCAGTGTGTTTTGGTGTGTCGATGTGTGTCTCAGGGTGTATTGGTGTGTCGATGTGTGTCTCAGTGTGTATTGGTGTGTCGGTGTGTGTCTCGGTGTGTATTGGTGTGTCGATGTGTGTCTCAGTGTGTTTTGGTGTGTTGATGTGTGTCTCAGTGTGTATTGGTGTGTCGATGTGTGTCTCGGTGTGTATTGGTGTGTCGATGTGTGTCTCAGTGTGTATTAGTGTGTCGATGTGCGTCTCAGTGTGCATCGGTGTTACGATGTGTGTCTCAGTGTGTATCGGTGTGTCGATGTGTGTCTCAGTGTGTAGCGGTGTGTCGATGTGTGTCTCAGTGCGTATTGGTGTGTTGATGTGTGTTGATGTGTGTAGCGGTGTGTCGATGTTGGTCTCAGTGTGTATCGGTGTGTCGATGTGTGTCTCAGGATGTATTGGTGTGTCGATGTGTGTCTCAGTGTGTATCGGTGTGTCGATGTTGGTCTCAGTGTGTATCGGTGTGTCGATGTTGGTCTCAGTGTGTATCGGTGTGCCGATGTGTGTCTCAGTGTGTGTCGGTATGCCGATCTGTGTCTCAGTGTGTTTTGGTGTGTCGATGTGCGTCTCAATGCGTATTGGCATGTCGATGTGAGTCTCAGTGTGTGTCGATGTGTGTCTCAGTGTGTAGCGGTGTGTCGATGTGTGTCTCAGTGCGTATTGGTGTGTTGATGTGTGTCTCAGTGTGTAGCGGTGTGTCGATGTGTGTCTCAGTGTGTATCGGTGTGTCGATGTGTGTCTCAGTGTGTATCGGTATGTCCATGTGAGTCTCAGTGTGTCTCAGTGCGTATCGGTGTGTCGGTGTGTATCTCAGTGTGTATCGGTGTGTCAATGTGTGTCTCAGTGTGTATCGGTGTGTCGATGTGTGTCTCAGTGTGTATTGGTGTGTCGGTGTGTGTCTCAGTGTGTATTGGTGTGTCGAAGTGTGTCTCAGGATGTATTGGGGTGTCGATGTGTATCTCAGTGTGTAACGGCATTTTGATGTGTGTCTCAGTGTATATCGGTGCGTCAATGTGTGTATCGGTGTGTCAATGTGTGTCTCCGTGTGTATCGTTGTGTCGATGTGTGTCTCAGTGTGTATCGGTGTGTCGATGTGTGTCTCAGTGTGTAGCGGTGTGTTGATATGTGTCTCAGTCTGTATTGGTGTGTCGATGTGTGTCTCAGTATGTATCGGTGTGTTGATGTGTGTCTCAGTGTGTATCGGTGTGTCGATGTGTGTCTCAGTGTGTATCCGTGTGTCGATGTGTGTATCAGTGTGTCGATGTGTGTCTCAGTGTGTATCAGTGTGTCAGTGTGTGTTTCAGTGTGTATCAGTGTGTCGGTGTGTCTCAGTGTGTATTGGTGTGTCGGTGTGTGTCAATGTGTGTATCGGTGTGTCGATGTGTGTCTCAGTGTGTATCGGTGTGTCGATGTGTGTCTCAGTGTGTATTGGTGTGTCGATGTGTGCCTCAGTGTCTATCGGTATGTCGCTGTGTGTCTCAGTCGATGTGCATCGCAGTGTGTATCGGTGTGTCGATGTTTGTCTCAGTGTGTATCGGTGTGTCGATGTGTGTCGATGTGTCTCTCAGTGTGTACCGGTGTGCTGATGTGAGTCTCAGTGTGTATCGGAGCGCTGATGTGTGTCTCAGTGCGTATCGGTGTGTCAGGAATGTGTGTCGCCGTGTGTATCGTTGTGTCGATGTGTGTCGCAGTGTGTATCGGTGTGTCACTGTGTGTCTCAGTGTGTATCGGTGTGTCGATGTGCGTCTTGGTGTGTATTGGTGTGTCGATGTGTGTCTCAGTGTGTTTTGGTGTGTTGATGTGTGTCTCAGTGTGTATTGGTGTGTCGATGTGTGTCTCGGTGTGTATTGGTGTGTCGATGTGTGTCTCAGTGTGTATTAGTGTGTCGATGTGCGTCTCAGTGTGCATCGGTGTTACGATGTGTGTCTCAGTGTGTATCGGTGTGTCGATGTGTGTCTCAGTGTGTAGCGGTGTGTCGATGTGTGTCTCAGTGCGTATTGGTGTGTTGATGTGTGTCTCAGTGTGTAGCGGTGTGTCGATGTTGGTCTCAGTGTGTATCGGTGTGTCGATGTGTGTCTCAGGATGTATTGGTGTGTCGATGTGTGTCTCAGTGTGTATCGGTGTGTCGATGTTGGTCTCAGTGTGTATCGGTGTGTCGATGTTGGTCTCAGTGTGTATCGGTGTGCCGATGTGTGTCTCAGTGTGTGTCGGTATGCCGATCTGTGTCTCAGTGTGTTTTGGTGTGTCGATGTGCGTCTCAATGCGTATTGGCATGTCGATGTGAGTCTCAGTGTGTGTCGATGTGTGTCTCAGTGTGTAGCGGTGTGTCGATGTGTGTCTCAGTGCGTATTGGTGTGTTGATGTGTGTCTCAGTGTGTAGCGGTGTGTCGATGTGTGTCTCAGTGTGTATCGGTGTGTCGATGTGTGTCTCAGTGTGTATCGGTATGTCCATGTGAGTCTCAGTGTGTCTCAGTGCGTATCGGTGTGTCGGTGTGTATCTCAGTGTGTATCGGTGTGTCAATGTGTGTCTCAGTGTGTATCGGTGTGTCGATGTGTGTCTCAGTGTGTATTGGTGTGTCGGTGTGTGTCTCAGTGTGTATTGGTGTGTCGAAGTGTGTCTCAGGATGTATTGGGGTGTCGATGTGTATCTCAGTGTGTAACGGCATTTTGATGTGTGTCTCAGTGTATATCGGTGCGTCAATGTGTGTATCGGTGTGTCAATGTGTGTCTCCGTGTGTATCGTTGTGTCGATGTGTGTCTCAGTGTGTATCGGTGTGTCGATGTGTGTCTCAGTGTGTAGCGGTGTGTTGATATGTGTCTCAGTCTGTATTGGTGTGTCGATGTGTGTCTCAGTATGTATCGGTGTGTTGATGTGTGTCTCAGTGTGTATCGGTGTGTCGATGTGTGTCTCAGTGTGTATCCGTGTGTCGATGTGTGTATCAGTGTGTCGATGTGTGTCTCAGTGTGTATCAGTGTGTCAGTGTGTGTTTCAGTGTGTATCAGTGTGTCGGTGTGTCTCAGTGTGTATTGGTGTGTCGGTGTGTGTCAATGTGTGTATCGGTGTGTCGATGTGTGTCTCAGTGTGTATCGGTGTGTCGATGTGTGTCTCAGTGTGTATTGGTGTGTCGATGTGTGCCTCAGTGTCTATCGGTATGTCGCTGTGTGTCTCAGTCGATGTGCATCGCAGTGTGTATCGGTGTGTCGATGTTTGTCTCAGTGTGTATCGGTGTGTCGATGTGTGTCGATGTGTCTCTCAGTGTGTACCGGTGTGCTGATGTGAGTCTCAGTGTGTATCGGAGCGCTGATGTGTGTCTCAGTGCGTATCGGTGTGTCAGGAATGTGTGTCGCCGTGTGTATCGTTGTGTCGATGTGTGTCTCAGTGTGTATCGGTGTGTCACTGTGTGTCTCAGTGTGTATCGGTGTGTCGATGTGCGTCTTGGTGTGTATCGGTGTGTCGATGTTTGTCTCAGTGTGTATCGGTGTGTCGATGTGTGTCGATGTGTCTCTCAGTGTGTACCGGTGTGCTGATGTGAGTCTCAGTGTGTATCGGAGCGCTGATGTGTGTCTCAGTGCGTATCGGTGTGTCAGGAATGTGTGTCGCCGTGTGTATCGTTGTGTCGATGTGTGTCTCAGTGTGTATCGGTGTGTCACTGTGTGTCTCAGTGTGTATCGGTGTGTCGATGTGTGTCTCAGTGTGTATCGGTGTGTCACTGTGTGTCTCAGTGTGTATCGGTGTGTCGATGTGCGTCTTGGTGTGTATCGGTGCGCTGATGTGTGTCTCAGTGCGTATCGGTGTGTCAGGAATGTGTGTCGCCGTGTGTATCGTTGTGTCGATGTGTGTCTCAGTCTGTATCGGTGTGTCACTGTGTGTCTCAGTGTGTATCGGTGTTTCGATGTGCGTCTCGGTGTGTATCGGTGTGTCGATGTGTGTCTCAGTGTGTATCGGTGTGTCCATGTGAGTCTCAGTGTGTCGATGTGAGTCTCAGTGCGTATCGGTGTGTCGGTGTGTGTCTCAGTGTGTATCGGTGTGTCAATGTGTGTCGCCGTGTGTATCGGTGTGTCGATGTGCGTCTCAGTGTGTATTGGTGTGTCAATGTGTGTCTCCATGTGTATCAGTATGTCCATGTGACTCAGTGTGTCGATGTGTGTCTCAGTGTGTATTGGTGTGTCGATGTGTGTCTCAGTGTGTATTGGTGTGTCGGTGTGTGTCTCAGTGTGTATTGGTGTGTCGATGTGTGTCTCAGGATGTATTGGTGTGTCGATGTGTATCTCAGTGTGTTTTGGTGTGTCGATGTGTGTCTCAGTGTGTATCGGTGTGTCGATGTGTTTCTCAGTGTGTATCGGTGTGTCGATGTGTTTCTCAGTGTGTAGCGGTGTGTTGATGTGTGTCTCGGTGTGTATTGGTGTGTTGATGTGTGCCTCGGTGTGTATTGGTGTGTCGATGTGTGTCTCAGTGTGTTTTGGTGTGTCGATGTGTGTCTCAGTGTGTATTGGTGTGTCGGTGTGTGTCTCGGTGTGTATTGGTGTGTCGATGTGTGTCTCAGTGTGTTTTGGTGTGTAGATGTGTGTCTCAGTGTGTATTGGTGTGTCGATGTGTGGCTTGGTGTGTATTGGTGTGTCGATGTGTGTCTTGGTGTGTATTGGTGTGTCGATGTGTGTCTCAGTGTGTATTGGTGTGTCGATGTATTTCTCAGTGTGTATCGGTGTGTCGATGTGTTTCTCAGTGTGTAGCGGTGTGTTGATGTGTGTCTCGGTGTGTATTGGTGTGTTGATGTGTGCCTCGGTGTGTATTGGTGTGTCGATGTGTGTCTCAGTGTGTTTTGATGTGTCGATGTGTGTCTCAGGGTGTATTGGTGTGTCGATGTGTGTCTCAGTGTGTATTGGTGTGTCGGTGTGTGTCTCGGTGTGTATTGGTGTGTCGATGTGTGTCTCAGTGTGTTTTGGTGTGTTGATGTGTGTCTCAGTGTGTATTGGTGTGTCGATGTGTGTCTCGGTGTGTATTGGTGTGTCGATGTGTGTCTCAGTGTGTATTAGTGTGTCGATGTGTGTCTCAGTGTGCATCGGTGTTACGATGTGTGTCTCAGTGTGTATCGGTGTGTCGATGTGTGTCTCAGTGTGTAGCGGTGTGTCGATGTGTGTCTCAGTGCGTATTGGTGTGTTGATGTGTGTCTCAGTGTGTAGCGGTGTGTCGATGTGTGTCTCAGTGTGTATCGGTGTGTCGATGTGTGTCTCAGTGCGTATCGGTGTGTTGATGTGTGTCTCAGTGTGTATCGGTGTGTTGATGTGTGTCTCAGTGTGTGTCGATGTGTGTCTCAGTGTATCGGTGTGTCGGTGTGTGTCTCAGTGTGTGACGATGTGTGTCTCAGTGTGTGTCGATGTGTGCACAGTGTGTATCGGTGTGTCGATGTGTGTCTCAGTGTGTGTCGATGTGTATCTCAGTGTATCGGTTTGTGTCTCAGTGTGTATTAGTGTGTCGATGTGTGTCTCAGTGTGTATTGGTGTGTCGATGTGTGTCCCAGTGTGTATTGGTGTGTTGATGTGAGTCTCAGTGTGGATCTGTGTGTCGATGTGTGTCCCACTGTGTATCGGTGTGTCGATGTGAGTCTCAGTGCGTATCGGTGTGTCTCAGTGTGTTTCGGTGTGTCGATGTGAGTCTCAGTGCGTATCGGTGTGTCTCAGTGTGTATCGGTGTGTCGATGTGAGTCTCAGTGCGTATCGGTGTGTCTCAGTGTGTATCGGTGTGTCGATGTGAGTCTCAGTGTGTCGATGTGTGTCTCAGTGTGTATTGGTGTGTCGATGTGAGTCTCAGTGTGTATCAGTGTGTCGATGTGAGTCTCAGTGTGTATCAGTGTGTCGATGTGAGTCTCAGTGTGTCGATGTGAGTCTCAGTGCGTATCGGTGTGTCCATGTGAGTCTCAGTGTGTCGATGTGAGTCTCAGTGCGTATCGGTGTGTCAATGTGTGTCTCAGTGTGTATCGGTGCGTCAATGTGTGTCGATGTGTGTATCGGTGTGTCGATGTGAGTCTCAGTGTGTATCGGTGTGTCCATGTGAGTCTCAGTGTGTCGATGTGAGTCTCAGTGCGTATCGGTGTGTCGGTGTGTGTCTCAGTGTGTATCGGTGCGTCAATGTGTGTCGATGTGTGTATCGGTGTGTCGATGTGTGTCTCAGTGTGTATTGGTGTGTCCATGTGAGTCTCAGTGTGTCGATGTGAGTCTCAGTGTGTATCGGTGCGTCAATGTGTGTCGATGTGTGTATCGGTGTGTCGATGTGTGTCTCAGTGTGTATTGGTGTGTCAATGTGTGTCTCCGTGTGTATCAGTATGTCCATGTGACTCAGTGTGTCGATGTGTGTCTCAGTGTGTATTGGTGTGTCGATGTGTGTCTCAGTGTGTATTGGTGTGTCGGTGTGTGTCTCAGTGTGTATTGGTGTGTCGATGTGTGTCTCAGGATGTATTGGTGTGTCGATGTGTATCTCAGTGTGTTTTGGTGTGTCGATGTGTGTCTCAGTGTGTATCGGTGTGTCGATGTGTGTCTCAGTGTGTATCGGTGTGTCGATGTGTGTCTCAGTGTGTAGCGGTGTGTTGATGTGTGTCTCGGTGTGTATTGGTGTGTTGATGTGTGCCTCGGTGTGTATTGGTGTGTCGATGTGTGTCTCAGTGTGTTTTGGTGTGTCGATGTGTGTCTCAGTGTGTATTGGTGTGTCGATGTGTGTCTCAGTGTGTATTAGTGTGTCGATGTGTGTCTCAGTGTGCATCGGTGTGTCGATGTGTGTCTCAGTGTGTATCAGTGTGTCGATGTGTGTCTCAGTGTGTATTGGTGTGTCGATGTGTGTCCCAGTGTGTATTGTTGTGTTGATGTGTGTCTCAGTGTGTATCCGTGTGTCGATGTGTGTCTCAGTGTGTATCTGTGTGTTAATGTGTGTCTCAGTGTGTATTGGTGTGTCGATGTGTGTCTCGGTGTGTATCGGTGTGTCAATGTGTGTCTCAGTGTGTATTGGTGTGTCGATGTGTGTCTCAGTGTGTATTGGTGTGTCGATGTGTGTCTCAGTGTGTATTGGTGTGTCAATGTGTGTCTCAGTATGTATCGGTGTGTCGATGTGTGTCTCAGTATGTATTGGTGTGTCAATGTGTGTCTCCGTGTGTATCGGTATGTCCATGTGAGTCTCAGTGTGTCGATGTGTGTCTCAGTGTGTATCGGTGTGTCACTGTGTGTCTCAGTGTGTATCGGTGTGTCGATGTGCGTCTTGGTGTGTAGCGGTGTTTCGATGTGCATCTCGGTGTGTATCGGTGTGTCGATGTGTGTCTCAGTGTGTATTGGTGTGTCCATGTGAGTCTCAGTGTGTCGATGTGAGTCTCAGTGCGTATCGGTGTGTCGCTGTGTGTCTCAGTGTGTATCGGTGTGTCGATGTGTGTATCGGTGTGTCGATGTGTGACTCAGTGTGTATTGGTGTGTCAATGTGTGTCTCCGTGTGTATCAGTATGTCCATGTGACTCAGTGTGTCGATGTGTGTCTCAGTGTGTATTGGTGTGTCGATGTGTGTCTCAGTGTGTATTGGTGTGTCGGTGTATGTCTCAGTGTGTATTGGTGTGTCGATGTGTGTCTCAGGATGTATTGGTGTGTCGATGTGTATCTCAGTGTGTTTTGGTGTGTCGATGTGTGTCTCAGTGTATATCGGTGCGTCAATGTGTGTCTCAGTGTGTATCGGTGTGTCGATGTGTGTCTCAGTGTGTATCGGTGTGTCGATGTGTGTCTCAGTGTGTAGCGGTGTGTTGATGTGTGTCTCGGTGTGTATTGGTGTGTTGATGTGTGCCTCGGTGTGTATTGGTGTGTCGATGTGTGTCTCAGTGTGTTTTGGTGTGTCGATGTGTGTCTCAGTGTGTATTGGTGTGTCGATGTGTGTCTCAGTGTGTATTGGTGTGTCGATGTGTGTCTCAGTGTGTATCGGTGTGTCGATGTGTGTCTTGGTGTGCATTGGTGTGTCGATGTGTGTCTCGGTGTGCATTGGTGTGTCGATGTGTGTCTCAGTGTGTTTTGGTGTGTCGATGTGTGTCTCAGTGTGTATTGGTGTGTCGATGTGTGTCTTGGTGTGTATTGGTGTGTCGATGTGTGTCTCGGTGTGTATTGGTGTGTCGATGTGTGTCTCAGTGTGTATTAGTGTGTCGATGTGTGTCTCAGTGTGCATCGGTGTGTCGATGTGTGTCTCAGTGTGTATCAGTGTGTCGATGTGTGTCTCAGTGTGTATTGGTGTGTCGATGTGTGTCCCAGTGTGTATTGGTGTGTCGAAGTGAGTCTCAGTGTGTATCCGTGTGTCGATGTGTGTCTCAGTGTGTATCGGTGTGTCAATGTGTGTCTCAGTGTGTATTGGTGTGTCGATGTGTGTCTCGGTGTGCCGATGTGTGTCTCAGTACATATCAACGCTTCTCAGTGTCTCTCAGTTTGTATTGGTGTGTCGATGTGAGTCTCAGTGTGTATCGGTGTGTCGATATGAGTCTCAGTGTGTATCGGTGTGTCGATGTGTGTCTCACTGTGTATCGGTGTATCGATGTGTGTCTCAGTGTGTATCGGTGTGTCGATGTGTGTCTCAGTGTGTCGCGGTGTGTCGATGTGTGTCTCAGTGCGTATTGGTGTGTCGATGTGTGTCTCAGTGTGTATCGGTGTGTCGATGTGTGTCTCAGTGTGTATCGGTGTGTCGATATGAGTCTCAGTGTGTATCGGTGTTACGATGTGTGTCTCAGTGTGTATCGGTGTGTCGATGTGTGTCTCAGTGTGTAGCGGTGTGTCGATGTGTGTCTCAGTGCGTATTGGTGTGTTGATGTGTGTCTCAGTGTGTAGCGGTGTGTCGATGTGTGTCTCAGTGTGTATCGGTGTGTCGATGTGTGTCTCAGTGCGTATCGGTGTGTTGATGTGTGTCTCAGTGTGTATCGGTGTGTTGATGTGTGTCTCAGTGTGTGTCAAAGTGTGTCTCAGTGTATCGGTGTGTCGGTGTGTGTCTCAGTGTGTGACGATGTGTGTCCCAGTGTGTGTCGATGTGTGCACAGTGTGTATCGGTGTGTCGATGTGTGTCTCAGTGTGTGTCGATGTGTATCTCAGTGTATCGGTTTGTGTCTCAGTGTGTATTAGTGTGTCGATGTGTGTCTCAGTGTGTATTGGTGTGTCGATGTGTGTCCCAGTGTGTATTGGTGTGTTGATGTGAGTCTCAGTGTGGATCTGTGTGTCGATGTGTGTCCCACTGTGTATTGGTGTGTTGATGTGAGTCTCAGTGTGGATCGGTGTGTCGATGTGTGTCCCAGTGTGTATTGCTGTGTCGATGTGTGTCTCAGTGTGTGACGATGTGTGTCCCAGTGTGTGTCGATGTGTGCACAGTGTGTATCGGTGTGTCGATGTGTGTCTCAGTGTGTGTCGATGTGTATCTCAGTGTATCGGTTTGTGTCTCAGTGTGTATTAGTGTGTCGATGTGTGTCTCAGTGTGTATTGGTGTGTCGATGTGTGTCCCAGTGTGTATTGGTGTGTTGATGTGAGTCTCAGTGTGGATCTGTGTGTCGATGTGTGTCCCACTGTGTATTGGTGTGTTGATGTGAGTCTCAGTGTGTAGCGGTGTGTCGATGTGTGTCTCAGTGTGTATTGGTGTGTCGATGTGTGTCTTGGTGTGTATTGGTGTGTCGATGTGTGTCTTGGTGTGTATTGGTGTTACGATGTGTGTCTCAGTGTGTATCGGTGTGTCGATGTGTGTCTCAGTGTGTAGCGGTGTGTCGATGTGTGTCTCAGTGCGTATTGGTGTGTTGATGTGTGTCTCAGTGTGTAGCGGTGTGTCGATGTGTGTCTCAGTGTGTATCGGTGTGTCGATGTGTGTCTCAGTGCGTATCGGTGTGTTGATGTGTGTCTCAGTGTGTATCGGTGTGTTGATGTGTGTCTCAGTGTGTGTCGATGTGTGTCTCAGTGTATCGGTGTGTCGGTGTGTGTCTCAGTGTGTGACGATGTGTGTCTCAGTGTGTGTCGATGTGTGCACAGTGTGTATCGGTGTGTCGATGTGTGTCTCAGTGTGTGTCGATGTGTATCTCAGTGTATCGGTTTGTGTCTCAGTGTGTATTAGTGTGTCGATGTGTGTCTCAGTGTGTATTGGTGTGTCGATGTGTGTCCCAGTGTGTATTGGTGTGTTGATGTGAGTCTCAGTGTGGATCTGTGTGTCGATGTGTGTCCCACTGTGTATCGGTGTGTCGATGTGAGTCTCAGTGCGTATCGGTGTGTCTCAGTGTGTTTCGGTGTGTCGATGTGAGTCTCAGTGCGTATCGGTGTGTCTCAGTGTGTATCGGTGTGTCGATGTGAGTCTCAGTGCGTATCGGTGTGTCTCAGTGTGTATCGGTGTGTCGATGTGAGTCTCAGTGTGTCGATGTGTGTCTCAGTGTGTATTGGTGTGTCGATGTGAGTCTCAGTGTGTATCAGTGTGTCGATGTGAGTCTCAGTGTGTATCAGTGTGTCGATGTGAGTCTCAGTGTGTCGATGTGAGTCTCAGTGCGTATCGGTGTGTCCATGTGAGTCTCAGTGTGTCGATGTGAGTCTCAGTGCGTATCGGTGTGTCAATGTGTGTCTCAGTGTGTATCGGTGCGTCAATGTGTGTCGATGTGTGTATCGGTGTGTCGATGTGAGTCTCAGTGTGTATCGGTGTGTCCATGTGAGTCTCAGTGTGTCGATGTGAGTCTCAGTGCGTATCGGTGTGTCGGTGTGTGTCTCAGTGTGTATCGGTGCGTCAATGTGTGTCGATGTGTGTATCGGTGTGTCGATGTGTGTCTCAGTGTGTATTGGTGTGTCCATGTGAGTCTCAGTGTGTCGATGTGAGTCTCAGTGTGTATCGGTGCGTCAATGTGTGTCGATGTGTGTATCGGTGTGTCGATGTGTGTCTCAGTGTGTATTGGTGTGTCAATGTGTGTCTCCGTGTGTATCAGTATGTCCATGTGACTCAGTGTGTCGATGTGTGTCTCAGTGTGTATTGGTGTGTCGATGTGTGTCTCAGTGTGTATTGGTGTGTCGGTGTGTGTCTCAGTGTGTATTGGTGTGTCGATGTGTGTCTCAGGATGTATTGGTGTGTCGATGTGTATCTCAGTGTGTTTTGGTGTGTCGATGTGTGTCTCAGTGTGTATCGGTGTGTCGATGTGTGTCTCAGTGTGTATCGGTGTGTCGATGTGTGTCTCAGTGTGTAGCGGTGTGTTGATGTGTGTCTCGGTGTGTATTGGTGTGTTGATGTGTGCCTCGGTGTGTATTGGTGTGTCGATGTGTGTCTCAGTGTGTTTTGGTGTGTCGATGTGTGTCTCAGTGTGTATTGGTGTGTCGATGTGTGTCTCAGTGTGTATTAGTGTGTCGATGTGTGTCTCAGTGTGCATCGGTGTGTCGATGTGTGTCTCAGTGTGTATCAGTGTGTCGATGTGTGTCTCAGTGTGTATTGGTGTGTCGATGTGTGTCCCAGTGTGTATTGTTGTGTTGATGTGTGTCTCAGTGTGTATCCGTGTGTCGATGTGTGTCTCAGTGTGTATCTGTGTGTTAATGTGTGTCTCAGTGTGTATTGGTGTGTCGATGTGTGTCTCGGTGTGTATCGGTGTGTCAATGTGTGTCTCAGTGTGTATTGGTGTGTCGATGTGTGTCTCAGTGTGTATTGGTGTGTCGATGTGTGTCTCAGTGTGTATTGGTGTGTCAATGTGTGTCTCAGTATGTATCGGTGTGTCGATGTGTGTCTCAGTATGTATTGGTGTGTCAATGTGTGTCTCCGTGTGTATCGGTATGTCCATGTGAGTCTCAGTGTGTCGATGTGTGTCTCAGTGTGTATTGGTGTGTTGATGTGAGTCTCAGTGTGTAGCGGTGTGTCGATGTGTGTCTCAGTGTGTATTGGTGTGTCGATGTGTGTCTTGGTGTGTATTGGTGTGTCGATGTGTGTCTTGGTGTGTATTGGTGTTACGATGTGTGTCTCAGTGTGTATCGGTGTGTCGATGTGTGTCTCAGTGTGTAGCGGTGTGTCGATGTGTGTCTCAGTGCGTATTGGTGTGTTGATGTGTGTCTCAGTGTGTAGCGGTGTGTCGATGTGTGTCTCAGTGTGTATCGGTGTGTCGATGTGTGTCTCAGTGCGTATCGGTGTGTTGATGTGTGTCTCAGTGTGTATCGGTGTGTTGATGTGTGTCTCAGTGTGTGTCGATGTGTGTCTCAGTGTATCGGTGTGTCGGTGTGTGTCTCAGTGTGTGACGATGTGTGTCTCAGTGTGTGTCGATGTGTGCACAGTGTGTATCGGTGTGTCGATGTGTGTCTCAGTGTGTGTCGATGTGTATCTCAGTGTATCGGTTTGTGTCTCAGTGTGTATTAGTGTGTCGATGTGTGTCTCAGTGTGTATTGGTGTGTCGATGTGTGTCCCAGTGTGTATTGGTGTGTTGATGTGAGTCTCAGTGTGGATCTGTGTGTCGATGTGTGTCCCACTGTGTATCGGTGTGTCGATGTGAGTCTCAGTGCGTATCGGTGTGTCTCAGTGTGTTTCGGTGTGTCGATGTGAGTCTCAGTGCGTATCGGTGTGTCTCAGTGTGTATCGGTGTGTCGATGTGAGTCTCAGTGCGTATCGGTGTGTCTCAGTGTGTATCGGTGTGTCGATGTGAGTCTCAGTGTGTCGATGTGTGTCTCAGTGTGTATTGGTGTGTCGATGTGAGTCTCAGTGTGTATCAGTGTGTCGATGTGAGTCTCAGTGTGTATCAGTGTGTCGATGTGAGTCTCAGTGTGTCGATGTGAGTCTCAGTGCGTATCGGTGTGTCCATGTGAGTCTCAGTGTGTCGATGTGAGTCTCAGTGCGTATCGGTGTGTCAATGTGTGTCTCAGTGTGTATCGGTGCGTCAATGTGTGTCGATGTGTGTATCGGTGTGTCGATGTGAGTCTCAGTGTGTATCGGTGTGTCCATGTGAGTCTCAGTGTGTCGATGTGAGTCTCAGTGCGTATCGGTGTGTCGGTGTGTGTCTCAGTGTGTATCGGTGCGTCAATGTGTGTCGATGTGTGTATCGGTGTGTCGATGTGTGTCTCAGTGTGTATTGGTGTGTCCATGTGAGTCTCAGTGTGTCGATGTGAGTCTCAGTGTGTATCGGTGCGTCAATGTGTGTCGATGTGTGTATCGGTGTGTCGATGTGTGTCTCAGTGTGTATTGGTGTGTCAATGTGTGTCTCCGTGTGTATCAGTATGTCCATGTGACTCAGTGTGTCGATGTGTGTCTCAGTGTGTATTGGTGTGTCGATGTGTGTCTCAGTGTGTATTGGTGTGTCGGTGTGTGTCTCAGTGTGTATTGGTGTGTCGATGTGTGTCTCAGGATGTATTGGTGTGTCGATGTGTATCTCAGTGTGTTTTGGTGTGTCGATGTGTGTCTCAGTGTGTATCAGTGTGTCGATGTGTGTCTCAGTGTGTATCGGTGTGTCGATGTGTGTCTCAGTGTGTAGCGGTGTGTTGATGTGTGTCTCGGTGTGTATTGGTGTGTTGATGTGTGCCTCGGTGTGTATTGGTGTGTCGATGTGTGTCTCAGTGTGTTTTGGTGTGTCGATGTGTGTCTCAGTGTGTATTGGTGTGTCGATGTGTGTCTCAGTGTGTATTAGTGTGTCGATGTGTGTCTCAGTGTGCATCGGTGTGTCGATGTGTGTCTCAGTGTGTATCAGTGTGTCGATGTGTGTCTCAGTGTGTATTGGTGTGTCGATGTGTGTCCCAGTGTGTATTGTTGTGTTGATGTGTGTCTCAGTGTGTATCCGTGTGTCGATGTGTGTCTCAGTGTGTATCTGTGTGTTAATGTGTGTCTCAGTGTGTATTGGTGTGTCGATGTGTGTCTCGGTGTGTATCGGTGTGTCAATGTGTGTCTCAGTGTGTATTGGTGTGTCGATGTGTGTCTCAGTGTGTATTGGTGTGTCGATGTGTGTCTCAGTGTGTATTGGTGTGTCAATGTGTGTCTCAGTATGTATCGGTGTGTCGATGTGTGTCTCAGTATGTATTGGTGTGTCAATGTGTGTCTCCGTGTGTATCGGTATGTCCATGTGAGTCTCAGTGTGTCGATGTGTGTCTCAGTGTGTATCGGTGTGTCACTGTGTGTCTCAGTGTGTATCGGTGTGTCGATGTGCGTCTTGGTGTGTAGCGGTGTTTCGATGTGCATCTCGGTGTGTATCGGTGTGTCGATGTGTGTCTCAGTGTGTATTGGTGTGTCCATGTGAGTCTCAGTGTGTCGATGTGAGTCTCAGTGCGTATCGGTGTGTCGCTGTGTGTCTCAGTGTGTATCGGTGTGTCGATGTGTGTATCGGTGTGTCGATGTGTGACTCAGTGTGTATTGGTGTGTCAATGTGTGTCTCCGTGTGTATCAGTATGTCCATGTGACTCAGTGTGTCGATGTGTGTCTCAGTGTGTATTGGTGTGTCGATGTGTGTCTCAGTGTGTATTGGTGTGTCGGTGTATGTCTCAGTGTGTATTGGTGTGTCGATGTGTGTCTCAGGATGTATTGGTGTGTCGATGTGTATCTCAGTGTGTTTTGGTGTGTCGATGTGTGTCTCAGTGTATATCGGTGCGTCAATGTGTGTCTCAGTGTGTATCGGTGTGTCGATGTGTGTCTCAGTGTGTATCGGTGTGTCGATGTGTGTCTCAGTGTGTAGCGGTGTGTTGATGTGTGTCTCGGTGTGTATTGGTGTGTTGATGTGTGCCTCGGTGTGTATTGGTGTGTCGATGTGTGTCTCAGTGTGTTTTGGTGTGTCGATGTGTGTCTCAGTGTGTATTGGTGTGTCGATGTGTGTCTCAGTGTGTATTGGTGTGTCGATGTGTGTCTCAGTGTGTATCGGTGTGTCGATGTGTGTCTTGGTGTGCATTGGTGTGTCGATGTGTGTCTCGGTGTGCATTGGTGTGTCGATGTGTGTCTCAGTGTGTTTTGGTGTGTCGATGTGTGTCTCAGTGTGTATTGGTGTGTCGATGTGTGTCTTGGTGTGTATTGGTGTGTCGATGTGTGTCTCGGTGTGTATTGGTGTGTCGATGTGTGTCTCAGTGTGTATTAGTGTGTCGATGTGTGTCTCAGTGTGCATCGGTGTGTCGATGTGTGTCTCAGTGTGTATCAGTGTGTCGATGTGTGTCTCAGTGTGTATTGGTGTGTCGATGTGTGTCCCAGTGTGTATTGGTGTGTCGAAGTGAGTCTCAGTGTGTATCCGTGTGTCGATGTGTGTCTCAGTGTGTATCGGTGTGTCAATGTGTGTCTCAGTGTGTATTGGTGTGTCGATGTGTGTCTCGGTGTGCCGATGTGTGTCTCAGTACATATCAACGCTTCTCAGTGTCTCTCAGTTTGCATTGGTGTGTCGATGTGAGTCTCAGTGTGTATCGGTGTGTCGATATGAGTCTCAGTGTGTATCGGTGTGTCGATGTGTGTCTCACTGTGTATCGGTGTATCGATGTGTGTCTCAGTGTGTATCGGTGTGTCGATGTGTGTCTCAGTGTGTCGCGGTGTGTCGATGTGTGTCTCAGTGCGTATTGGTGTGTCGATGTGTGTCTCAGTGTGTATCGGTGTGTCGATGTGTGTCTCAGTGTGTATCGGTGTGTCGATATGAGTCTCAGTGTGTATCGGTGTTACGATGTGTGTCTCAGTGTGTATCGGTGTGTCGATGTGTGTCTCAGTGTGTAGCGGTGTGTCGATGTGTGTCTCAGTGCGTATTGGTGTGTTGATGTGTGTCTCAGTGTGTAGCGGTGTGTCGATGTGTGTCTCAGTGTGTATCGGTGTGTCGATGTGTGTCTCAGTGCGTATCGGTGTGTTGATGTGTGTCTCAGTGTGTATCGGTGTGTTGATGTGTGTCTCAGTGTGTGTCGAAGTGTGTCTCAGTGTATCGGTGTGTCGGTGTGTGTCTCAGTGTGTGACGATGTGTGTCCCAGTGTGTGTCGATGTGTGCACAGTGTGTATCGGTGTGTCGATGTGTGTCTCAGTGTGTGTCGATGTGTATCTCAGTGTATCGGTTTGTGTCTCAGTGTGTATTAGTGTGTCGATGTGTGTCTCAGTGTGTATTGGTGTGTCGATGTGTGTCCCAGTGTGTATTGGTGTGTTGATGTGAGTCTCAGTGTGGATCTGTGTGTCGATGTGTGTCCCACTGTGTATTGGTGTGTTGATGTGAGTCTCAGTGTGGATCGGTGTGTCGATGTGTGTCCCAGTGTGTATTGCTGTGTCGATGTGTGTCTCAGTGTGTGACGATGTGTGTCCCAGTGTGTGTCGATGTGTGCACAGTGTGTATCGGTGTGTCGATGTGTGTCTCAGTGTGTGTCGATGTGTATCTCAGTGTATCGGTTTGTGTCTCAGTGTGTATTAGTGTGTCGATGTGTGTCTCAGTGTGTATTGGTGTGTCGATGTGTGTCCCAGTGTGTATTGGTGTGTTGATGTGAGTCTCAGTGTGGATCTGTGTGTCGATGTGTGTCCCACTGTGTATTGGTGTGTTGATGTGAGTCTCAGTGTGTAGCGGTGTGTCGATGTGTGTCTCAGTGTGTATTGGTGTGTCGATGTGTGTCTTGGTGTGTATTGGTGTGTCGATGTGTGTCTTGGTGTGTATTGGTGTGTCGATGTGTGTCTCAGGATGTATTGGGGTGTCGATGTGTATCTCAGTGTGTAACGGGATGTCGATGTGTGTTTCAGTGTATATCGGTGTGTCAATGTGTGTCTCCGTGTGTATCGTTGTGTCGATGTGTGTCTCAGTGTGTATCGGTGTGTCGATGTGTGTCTCAGTGTGTAGCGGTGTGTTGATGTGTGTCTCAGTGTGTATTGGTGTGTCGATGTGTGTCTCAGTGTGTATCGGTGTGTTGATGTGTGTCTCAGTGTGTATCGGTGTGTCGATGTGTGTATCAGTGTGTCGATGTGTGTCTCAGTGTGTATCAGTGTGTCAGTGTGTGTTTCAGTGTGTATCAGTGTGTCGGTGTGTCTCAGTGCGTATTGGTGTGTCGATGTGTGTCTCAGTGTGTATTGGTGTGTCGGTGTGTGTCAATGTGTGTATCGGTGTGTCGATGTGTGTCTCAGTGTGTATTGGAGTGTCGATGTGTGCCTCAGTGTCTATCGGTATGTCGATGTGTGTCTCAGCCGATGTGCATCGCAGTGTGTATCGGTGTGTCGATGTTTGTCTCAGTGTGTATCGGTGTGTCGATGTGTGTCGATGTGTCTCTCAGTGTGCACTGGTGTGCTGATGTGAGTCTCAGTGTGTATCGGTGCGCTGATGTGTGTCTCAGTGCGTATCGGTGTGTCTGGAATGTGTGTCGCCGTGTGTATCGTTGTGTCGATGTGTGTCTCAGTGTGTATCGGTGTGTCACTGTGTGTCTCAGTGTGTATCGGTGTGTCGATGTGCGTCTTGGTGTGTATCGGTGTGTCGATGTGTGTCTCAGTGTGTATCGGTGTGTCACTGTGTGTCTCAGTGTGTATCGGTGTGTCGATGTGGGTCTTGGTGTGTATCGGTGCGCTGATGTGTGCCTCAGTGCGTATCGGTGTGTCAGGAATGTGTGTCGCCGTGTGTATCGTTGTGTCGATGTGTGTTTCAGTGTGTATCGGTGTGTCACTGTGTGTCTCAGTGTGTATCGGTGTTTCGATGTGCGTCTCGGTGTGTATCGGTGTGTCGATGTGTGTCTCAGTGTGTATCGGTGTGTCAATGTGTGTCGATGTGCGTCTCAGTGTGTATTGGTGTGTCAATGTGTGTCTCCATGTGTATCAGTATGTCCATGTGACTCAGTGTGTCGATGTGTGTCTCAGTGTGTATTGGTGTGTCGATGTGTGTCTCAGTGTGTATTGGTGTGTCGGTGTGTGTCTCAGTGTGTATTGGTGTGTCGATGTGTGTCTCAGGATGTATTGGTGTGTCGATGTGTATCTCAGTGTGTTTTGGTGTGTCGATGTGTGTCTCAGTGTGTATCGGTGTGTCGATGTGTTTCTCAGTGTGTATCGGTGTGTCGATGTGTTTCTCAGTGTGTAGCGGTGTGTTGATGTGTGTCTCGGTGTGTATTGGTGTGTTGATGTGTGCCTCGGTGTGTATTGGTGTGTCGATGTGTGTCTCAGTGTGTTTTGGTGTGTCGATGTGTGTCTCAGTGTGTATTGGTGTGTCGGTGTGTGTCTCGGTGTGTATTGGTGTGTCGATGTGTGTCTCAGTGTGTTTTGGTGTGTAGATGTGTGTCTCAGTGTGTATTGGTGTGTCGATGTGTGGCTTGGTGTGTATTGGTGTGTCGATGTGTGTCTCAGTGTGTATTAGTGTGTCGATGTGTGTCTCAGTGTGCATCGGTGTGTCGATGTGTGTCTCAGTGTGTATCAGTGTGTCGATGTGTGTCTCAGTGTGTATTGGTGTGTCGATGTGTGTCCCAGTGTGTATTGGTGTGTCGATGTGTGTCTCAGTGTGTATCCGTGTGTCGATGTGTGTCTCAGTGTGTAGCGGTGTGTTGATGTGTGTCTGCTGTGTATTGGTTTGTTGATGTGTGCCTCGGTGTGGATCTGTGTGTCGATGTGTGTCTCAGTGTGTATTGGTGTGTCGATGTGTGTCTCAGTGTGTATCGGTGTGTTGATGTGAGTCTCAGTGTGGATCTGTGTGTCGATGAGAGTCTCAGTGTGTATCGGTGTGTTGATGTGAGTCTCAGTGTGTATCGGTGTGACGATGTGTGTCCCACTGTGTATCGGTGTGTTGATGTGAGTCTCAGTGTGGATCGGTGTGTCGATGTGTGTCTCAGTGTGTATTGGTGTGTTGATGTGAGTCTCAGTGTGGATCGGTGTGACGATGTGTGTCCCACTGTGTATCGGTGTGTTGATGTGAGTCTCAGTGTGGATCGGTGTGTCGATGTGTGTCTCAGTGTGTATTGCTGTGTCGATGTGTGTCTCAGTGTGAGTTGATGTGTGTCTCAGTGTATATTGGTGCGTCAATCGGTGTATCGGTGTGTTGATGAGCATCTCAGTGTGTATCGGTGTGTCGATGTGAGTCTCAGTGTGTGTCGATGAGCATCTCAGTGTGTATCGGTGTGTCGATGTTGGTCTCAGTGTGTATCGGTGTGTCGATGTTGGTCTCAGTGTGTATCGGTGTGTCGATGTGTGTCTCAGGATGTATTGGTGTGTCGATGTTGGTCTCAGTGTGTATCGGTGTGTCAATGTGTGTCTCAGTGTGTATCGGTGTGTCACTGTGTGTCTCAGTGTGTATCGGTGTGTCGATGTGCGTCTTGGTGTGTATGGGTGTGTCGATGTGCGTCTTGGTGTGTATCGGTGTTTCGATGTGCATCTCGGTGTGTATCGGTGTGTCGATGTGTCTCTCAGTGTGTATTGGTGTGTCCATGTGAGTCTCAGTGTGTCGATGTGAGTCTCAGTGCGTATCGGTGTGTCGGTGTGTGTCTCAGTGTGTATCGGTGTGTCAGTGTGTGTCGATGTGTGTATCGGTGTGTCGATGTGTGTCTCAGTGTGTATTGGTGTGTCAATGTGTGTCTCCGTGTGTATCAGTATGTCCATGTGACTCAGTGTGTCGATGTGTGTCTCAGTGTGTATTGGTGTGTCGATGTGTGTCTCAGGATGTATTGGTGTGTCGATGTGTATCTCAGTGTGTTTTGGTGTGTCGATGTGTGTCTCAGTGTATATCGGTGCGTCAATGTGTGTCTCAGTGTGTATCGGTGTGTCGATGTGTGTCCCAGTGTGTATTGGTGTGTCGATGTGTGTCTCAGTGTGTATCCGTGTGTCGATGTGTGTCTCACTGTGTATCGGTGTGTCAATGTGTGTCTCAGTGTGTATTGGTGTGTCGATGTGTGTCTCGGTGTGTATCGGTGTGTCGATGTGTGTCTCAGTACATATCAACGCTTCTCAGTGTGTCTCAGTTTGCATCGGTGTGTCGATGTGAGTCTCAGTGTGTATCGGTGTGTCGATATGAGTCTCAGTGTGTATCGGTGTGTCGATGTGTGTCTCAGTGTGTATCGGTGTGTCAATGTGTGTCTCAGTGTGTATCGGTGTGTCAATGTGTGTCTCAGTGTATCGGTGTGTCGATGTGTGTCTCAGTGTGTATCGGTGTGTCAATGTGTGTCTCAGTGTATCGGTGTGTCGATGTGTGTTTCAGTGTGTATTGGTGTGTCAATGTGTGTCTCTGTGTGTATCGTTGTGTCAATGTGTGTCTCTGTGTGTATCGGTGTGTCGATGTGTGCCTCAGTGTGTATCGGTGTGTCGATGTGTGTCTCAGTGTGTATCGGTGCGTCAATGTGTGTCTCAGTGTGTATCGGTGCGTCAATGTGTGTCTCAGTGTGTATTGGTGGGTCGATGTGTGTCTCAGTGTGTATCGGTATGTCGATGTGTGTCTCAGTGTGTATCGGTGTGTCAATGTGTGTCTCAGTGTGTATTGGTGGGTCGATGTGTGTCTCTGTGTGTATCGGTGTGTCAATGTGTGTCTCAGTGTGTATCAGTGCGTCAATGTGTGTCTCAGTGTGTAGCGGTGTGTTGATGTGTGTCTCGCTGTGTATTGGTTTGTTGATGTGTGCCTCGGTGTGTATTGGTGTGTCGGTGTGTGTCTCGGTGTGTATTGGTGTGTCTCAGTGTGTTTTGGTGTGTAGATGTGTGTCTCAGTGTGTATTGGTGTGTCGATGTGTGGCTTGGTGTGTATTGGTGTGTCGATGTGTGTCTCAGTGTGTATTAGTGTGTCGATGTGTGTCTCAGTGTGCATCGGTGTGTCGATGTGTGTCTCAGTGTGTATCAGTGTGTCGATGTGTGTCTCAGTGTGTATTGGTGTGTCGATGTGTGTCCCAGTGTGTATTGGTGTGTCGATGTGTGTCTCAGTGTGTATCCGTGTGTCGATGTGTGTCTCAGTGTGTAGCGGTGTGTTGATGTGTGTCTCGCTGTGTATTGGTTTGTTGATGTGTGCCTCGGTGTGTATTGGTGTGTCGATGTGTGTCTCACTGTGTTTTGGTGTGTCGATGTGTGTCTCAGTGTGTATTGGTGTGTCGATGTGTGTCTCAGTGTGTATTGGTGTGTTGATGTGTGTCTCAGTGTGTATCGGTGTGTCGATGTGTGTATTGGTGTGTCGATGTGTGTCTTGGTGTGTATTGGTGTGTCGATGTGTGTCTCGGTGTGTATTGGTGTGTCGATGTGGGTCTCAGTGTGTATTAGTGTGTCGATGTGTGTCTCAGTGTGCATCGGTGTGTCGATGTGTGTCTCAGTGTGTATCAGTGTGCCGATGTGTGTCTCAGTGTGTATTGGTGTGTCGATGTGTGTCCCAGTGTGTATTGGTGTGTCGATGTGTGTCTCAGTGTGTATCCGTGTGTCGCTGTGTGTCTCAGTGTGTATCGGTGTTTCAATGTGTGTCTCAGTGTGTATTGGTGTGTCGATGTGTGTCTCGGTGTGTATCGGTGTGTCGATGTGTGTCTCAGTACATATCAACGCTTCTCAGTGTCTCTCAGTTTGCATTGGTGTGTCGATGTGAGTCTCAGTGTGTATCGGTGTGTCGATATGAGTCTCAGTGTGTATCGGTGTGTCGATGTGTGTCTCAGTGTGTATCGGTGTGTCGATGTGTGTCTCAGTGTGTAGCGGTGTGTCGATGTGTGTCTCAGTGCGTATTGGTGTGTCGATGTGTGTCTCAGTGTGTATCGGTGTGTCGATGTGTGTCTCAGTGTGTATCGGTGTGTCGATATGAGTCTCAGTGTGTATCGGTGTTACGATGTGTGTCTCAGTGCGTATCGGTGTGTCGATGTGTGTCTCAGTGTGTAGCGGTATGTCGATGTGTGTCTCAGCCGATATGCATCGCAGTGTGTATCGGTGTGTCGATGTTTGTCTCAGTGTGTATCGGTGTGTCGATGTGTGTCGATGTGTCTCTCAGTGTGTACTGGTTTGCTGATGTGAGTCTCAGTGTGTATCGGTGCGCTGATGTGTGTCTCAGTGCGTATCGGTGTGTCAGGAATGTGTGTCGCCGTGTGTATCGTTGTGTCGATGTGTGTCTCAGTGTGTATCGGTGTGTCACTGTGTGTCTCAGTGTGTATCGGTGTGTCGATGTGCGTCTTGGTGTGTATCGGTGTGTCGGTGTGTGTCTCAGTGTGTATCGGTGTGTCGATGTGTGTCTCAGTGTGTATCGGTGTGTCACTGTGTGTCTCAGTGTGTATCGGTGTGTCGGTGTGTGTCTCAGTGTGTATCGGTGTGTCGATGTGTGTCTCAGTGTGTATCGGTGTGTCACTGTGTGTCTCAGTGTGTATCGGTGTGTCGATGTGGGTCTTGGTGTGTATCGGTGCGCTGATGTGTGCCTCAGTGCGTATCGGTGTGTCAGGAATGTGTGTCGCCGTGTGTATCGTTGTGTCGATGTGTGTTTCAGTGTGTATCGGTGTGTCACTGTGTGTCTCAGTGTGTATCGGTGTTTCGATGTGCGTCTCGGTGTGTATCGGTGTGTCGATGTGTGTCTCAGTGTGTATCGGTGTGTCCATGTGAGTCTCAGTGTGTATCAGTATGTCCATGTGACTCAGTGTGTCGATGTGTGTCTCAGTGTGTATTGGTGTGTCGATGTGTGTCTCAGTGTGTATTGGTGTGTCGGTGTGTGTCTCAGTGTGTATTGGTGTGTCGATGTGTGTCTCAGGATGTATTGGTGTGTCGATGTGTATCTCAGTGTGTTTTGGTGTGTCGATGTGTGTCTCAGTGTGTATCGGTGTGTCGATGTGTTTCTCAGTGTGTATCGGTGTGTCGATGTGTTTCTCAGTGTGTAGCGGTGTGTTGATGTGTGTCTCGGTGTGTATTGGTGTGTTGATGTGTGCCTCAGTGTGTATTGGTGTGTCGATGTGTGTCTCAGTGTGTTTTGGTGTGTCGATGTGTGTCTCAGTGTGTATTGGTGTGTCGGTGTGTGTCTCGGTGTGTATTGGTGTGTCGATGTGTGTCTCAGTGTGTTTTGGTGTGTAGATGTGTGTCTCAGTGTGTATTGGTGTGTCGATGTGTGGCTTGGTGTGTATTGGTGTGTCGATGTGTGTCTCAGTGTGTATTAGTGTGTCGATGTGTGTCTCAGTGTGCATCGGTGTGTCGATGTGTGTCTCAGTGTGTATCAGTGTGTCGATGTGTGTCTCAGTGTGTATTGGTGTGTCGATGTGTGTCCCAGTGTGTATTGGTGTGTCGATGTGTGTCTCAGTGTGTATCCGTGTGTCGATGTGTGTCTCAGTGTGTAGCGGTGTGTTGATGTGTGTCTCGCTGTGTATTGGTTTGTTGATGTGTGCCTCGGTGTGTATTGGTGTGTCGATGTGTGTCTCACTGTGTTTTGGTGTGTCGATGTGTGTCTCAGTGTGTATTGGTGTGTCGATGTGTGTCTCAGTGTGTATTGGTGTGTCGATGTGTGTCTCAGTGTGTATCGGTGTGTCGATGTGTGTCTTGGTGTGTATTGGTGTGTCGATGTGTGTCTTGGTGTGTATTGGTGTGTCGATGTGTGTCTCGGTGTGTATTGGTGTGTCGATGTGGGTCTCAGTGTGTATTAGTGTGTCGATGTGTGTCTCAGTGTGCATCGGTGTGTCGATGTGTGTCTCAGTGTGTATCAGTGTGCCGATGTGTGTCTCAGTGTGTATTGGTGTGTCGATGTGTGTCCCAGTGTGTATTGGTGTGTCGATGTGTGTCTCAGTGTGTATCCGTGTGTCGATGTGTGTCTCAGTGTGTATCGGTGTTTCAATGTGTGTCTCAGTGTGTATTGGTGTGTCGATGTGTGTCTCGGTGTGTGTCGGTGTGTCGATGTGTGTCTCAGTACATATCAACGCTTCTCAGTGTCTCTCAGTTTGGATTGGTGTGTCGATGTGAGTCTCAGTGTGTATCGGTGTGTCGATATGAGTCTCAGTGTGTATCGGTGTGTCGATGTGTGTCTCAGTGTGTAGCGGTGTGTCGATGTGTGTCTCAGTGCGTATTGGTGTGTCGATGTGTGTCTCAGTGTGTATCGGTGTGTCGATGTGTGTCTCAGTGTGTATCGGTGTGTCGATATGAGTCTCAGTGTGTATCGGTGTTACGATGTGTGTCTCAGTGTGTATCGGTGTGTCGATGTGTGTCTCAGTGTGTAGCGGTGTGTCGATGTGTGTCTCAGTGCGTATTGGTGTGTTGATGTGTGTCTCAGTGTGTAGCGGTGTGTCGATGTGTGTCTCAGTGTGTCGATGTGTGTCTCAGTGCGTATCGGTGTGTTGATGTGTGTCTCAGTGTATCGGTGTGTCGGTGTGTGTCTCAGTGTGTGACGATGTGTGTCTCAGTGTGTGTCGATGTGTGCACAGTGTGTATCGGTGTGTCGATGTGTGTCTCAGTGTATCGGTTTGTGTCTCAGTGTGTATCGGTGTGTCGATGTGTGTCTCAGTGTGGATCTGTGTGTCGATGTGTGTCTCAGTGTGTATCGGTGTGTTGATGTGTGTCTCAGTGTATCGGTGTTTCGATGTGAGTCTCAGTGTGTATTGGTGTGTCGATGTGTGTCTCAGTGTGTATCGGTGTGTTGATGTGAGTCTCAGTGTGGATCTGTGTGTCGATGAGAGTCTCAGTGTGTATCGGTGTGTTGATGTGAGTCTCAGTGTGTATCGGTGTGACGATGTGTGTCCCACTGTGTATCGGTGTGTTGATGTGAGTCTCAGTGTGGATCGGTGTGTCGATGTGTGTCTCAGTGTGTATTGGTGTGTTGATGTGAGTCTCAGTGTGGATCGGTGTGACGATGTGTGTCCCACTGTGTATCGGTGTGTTGATGTGAGTCTCAGTGTGGATCGGTGTGTCGATGTGTGTCTCAGTGTGTATTGCTGTGTCGATGTGTGTCTCAGTGTGAGTTGATGTGTGTCTCAGTGTATATTGGTGCGTCAATCGGTGTATCGGTGTGTTGATGAGCATCTCAGTGTGTATCGGTGTGTCGATGTGAGTCTCAGTGTGTGTCGATGAGCATCTCAGTGTGTATCGGTGTGTCGATGTTGGTCTCAGTGTGTATCGGTGTGTCGATGTTGGTCTCAGTGTGTATCGGTGTGTCGATGTGTGTCTCAGGATGTATTGGTGTGTCGATGTTGGTCTCAGTGTGTATCGGTGTGTCAATGTGTGTCTCAGTGTGTATCGGTGTGTCACTGTGTGTCTCAGTGTGTATCGGTGTGTCGATGTGCGTCTTGGTGTGTATGGGTGTGTCGATGTGCGTCTTGGTGTGTATCGGTGTTTCGATGTGCATCTCGGTGTGTATCGGTGTGTCGATGTGTGTCTCAGTGTGTATTGGTGTGTCCATGTGAGTCTCAGTGTGTCGATGTGAGTCTCAGTGCGTATCGGTGTGTCGGTGTGTGTCTCAGTGTGTATCGGTGTGTCAGTGTGTGTCGATGTGTGTATCGGTGTGTCGATGTGTGTCTCAGTGTGTATTGGTGTGTCAATGTGTGTCTCCGTGTGTATCAGTATGTCCATGTGACTCAGTGTGTCGATGTGTGTCTCAGTGTGTATTGGTGTGTCGATGTGTGTCTCAGGATGTATTGGTGTGTCGATGTGTATCTCAGTGTGTTTTGGTGTGTCGATGTGTGTCTCAGTGTATATCGGTGCGTCAATGTGTGTCTCAGTGTGTATCGGTGTGTCGATGTGTGTCCCAGTGTGTATTGGTGTGTCGATGTGTGTCTCAGTGTGTATCCGTGTGTCGATGTGTGTCTCACTGTGTATCGGTGTGTCAATGTGTGTCTCAGTGTGTATTGGTGTGTCGATGTGTGTCTCGGTGTGTATCGGTGTGTCGATGTGTGTCTCAGTACATATCAACGCTTCTCAGTGTGTCTCAGTTTGCATCGGTGTGTCGATGTGAGTCTCAGTGTGTATCGGTGTGTCGATATGAGTCTCAGTGTGTATCGGTGTGTCGATGTGTGTCTCAGTGTGTATCGGTGTGTCGATGTGTGTCTCAGTGTGTAGCGGTGTGTCGATGTGTGTCTCAGTGCATATTGGTGTGTCGATGTGAGTCTCAGTGTGTATCGGTGTGTCTATGTGTGTCTCAGTGTGTATCGGTGTGTCGATATGAGTCTCAGTGTGTATCGGCATGTCGATGTGTGTCTCAGTGTGTATCGGTGCGTCAATGTGTGTCGATGTGTGTATCGGTGTGTCAATGTGTGTCTCCGTGTGTATCGTTGTGTCGATGTGTGTCTCAGTATGTATCGTTTTGTCGATGTGTGTCTCAGACTGGATCGGTGTGTCGATGTGTGTCTCAGTGTGTATCGGTGTATCGATGTGTGTCTCAGTGTGTATCGGTGTGTCGATGTGTGTCTCAGTGTGTCGCGGTGTGTCGATGTGTGTCTCAGTGCGTATCGGTGTGTTGATGTGTGTCTCAGTGTGTGTCGATGTGTGTCTCAGTGTATCGGTGTGTCGGTGTGTGTCTCAGTGTGTGACGATGTGTGTCTCAGTGTGTGTCGTGTGTGCCTCAGTGCGTATCGGTGTGTTGATGTGTGTCTCAGTGTGTGTCGATGTGTGTCTCAGTGTATCGGTGTGTCGGTGTGTGTCTCAGTGTGTATCGGTGTGTCGATGTGTGTCTCAGTGTGTATTGGTGTGTCGATGTGTGTCCCAGTGTGTGTTGGTGTGTTGATGTGAGTCTCAGTGTGGATCTGTGTGTCGATGTGTGTCTCAGTGTGTATCGGTGTGTTGATGTGAGTATCAGTGTGTATCGGTGTGACGATGTGCGTCCCACTGTGTATCGATGTGTTGATGTGAGTCTCAGTGTGGATCGGTGTGTCGATGTGAGTCTCAGTGTGTATCGGTGTGTTGATGTGAGTCTCAGTGTGTATCGGTGTGTCGATGTGAGTCTCAGTGTGTATCGGTGTGTTGATGTGAGTCTCAGTGTGGATCGGTGTGTCGATGTGTGTCCCAGTGTGTGTTGCTGTGTCGATGTGTGTCTCAGTGTGAGTTGATGTGTGTCTCAGTGTATATTGGCGCGTCAATCTGTGTATCGGTGTGTTGATGAGCATCTCAGTGTGTATCGGTGTGTCGATGTTGGTCTCAGTGTGTATCGGTGTGTCGGTGTGTGTCTCAGTGTGTATTGGTGTCTCAGTGTGTATTGGTGTGTCGATGTGTGTCTCAGTGTGTATCAGTGTGTCGATGTGTATCTCAGTGTGTAACGGCATGTCGATGTGAGTCTCAGTGTGTATTGGTGTGTTGGTGTGTGTCTCAGTGTGTATCGGTGCGTCAATGTGTGTCTCAGTGTGTATCGGTGTGCCAATGTGTGTCTCAGTGTGTATTGGTGGGTCGATGTGTGTCTCAGTGTGTATCGGTGTGTCAATGTGTGTCTCAGTGTATCGGTGTGTCAATGTGTGTCTCAGTGTGTATCGGTGTGTCAATGTGTGTCTCAGTGTATCGTTGTGTCGATGTGTGTCTCAGTGTGTATCGGTGTGTCAATGTGTGTCTCAGTGTATCGGTGTGTCGATGTGTGTTTCAGTGTGTATTGGTGTGTCAATGTGTGTCTCTGTGTGTATCGTTGTGTCAATGTGTGTCTCTGTGTGTATCGGTGTGTCGATGTGTGCCTCAGTGTGTATCGGTGTGTCGATGTGTGTCTCAGTGTGTATCGGTGCGTCAATGTGTGTCTCAGTGTGTATCGGTGCGTCAATGTGTGTCTCAGTGTGTATTGGTGGGTCGATGTGTGTCTCAGTGTGTATCGGTATGTCGATGTGTGTCTCAGTGTGTATCGGTGTGTCAATGTGTGTCTCAGTGTGTATTGGTGGGTCGATGTGTGTCTCTGTGTGTATCGGTGTGTCAATGTGTGTCTCAGTGTGTATCAGTGCGTCAATGTGTGTCTCAGTGTGTATTGGTGGGTCGATGTGTGTCTCAGTGTGTATCGGTGTGTCAATGTGTGTCTCCGTGTGTATCGTTGTGTCAATGTGTGTCTCTGTGTGTATCGTTGTGTCAATGTGAGTCTCAGTGCGTATCGGTGTGTCGATGTGTGTCTCAGTGTGTATCGGTGTGTCGATGTGTGTCTCCGTGTGTATCGTTGTGTCGGTGTGTCTCAGTGTGTTTTGGTGTGTCGATGTGTGTCTCAGGATGTATTGGTGTGTCGATGTGTATCTCAGTGTGTTTTGGTGTGTCGATGTGTGTCTCAGTGTGTATCGGTGTGTCGATGTGTTTCTCAGTGTGTATCGGTGTGTCGATGTGTTTCTCAGTGTGTAGCGGTGTGTTGATGTGTGTCTCGGTGTGTATTGGTGTGTTGATGTGTGCCTCGGTGTGTATTGGTGTGTCGATGTGTGTCTCAGTGTGTTTTGGTGTGTCGATGTGTGTCTCAGTGTGTATTGGTGTGTCGGTGTGTGTCTCGGTGTGTATTGGTGTGTCGATGTGTGTCTCAGTGTGTTTTGGTGTGTAGATGTGTGTCTCAGTGTGTATTGGTGTGTCGATGTGTGGCTTGGTGTGTATTGGTGTGTCGATGTGTGTCTCAGTGTGTATTAGTGTGTCGATGTGTGTCTCAGTGTGCATCGGTGTGTCGATGTGTGTCTCAGTGTGTATCAGTGTGTCGATGTGTGTCTCAGTGTGTATTGGTGTGTCGATGTGTGTCCCAGTGTGTATTGGTGTGTCGATGTGTGTCTCAGTGTGTATCCGTGTGTCGATGTGTGTCTCAGTGTGTAGCGGTGTGTTGATGTGTGTCTCGCTGTGTATTGGTTTGTTGATGTGTGCCTCGGTGTGGATCTGTGTGTCGATGTGTGTCTCAGTGTGTATCTGTGTGTTGATGTGTGTCTCAGTGTATCGGTGTTTCGATGTGAGTCTCAGTGTGTATTGGTGTGTCGATGTGTGTCTCAGTGTGTATCGGTGTGTTGATGTGAGTCTCAGTGTGGATCTGTGTGTCGATGAGAGTCTCAGTGTGTATCGGTGTGTTGATGTGAGTCTCAGTGTGTATCGGTGTGACGATGTGTGTCCCACTGTGTATCGGTGTGTTGATGTGAGTCTCAGTGTGGATCGGTGTGTCGATGTGTGTCTCAGTGTGTATTGGTGTGTTGATGTGAGTCTCAGTGTGGATCGGTGTGACGATGTGTGTCCCACTGTGTATCGGTGTGTTGATGTGAGTCTCAGTGTGGATCGGTGTGTCGATGTGTGTCTCAGTGTGTATTGCTGTGTCGATGTGTGTCTCAGTGTGAGTTGATGTGTGTCTCAGTGTATATTGGTGCGTCAATCGGTGTATCGGTGTGTTGATGAGCATCTCAGTGTGTATCGGTGTGTCGATGTGAGTCTCAGTGTGTGTCGATGAGCATCTCAGTGTGTATCGGTGTGTCGATGTTGGTCTCAGTGTGTATCGGTGTGTCGATGTTGGTCTCAGTGTGTATCGGTGTGTCGATGTGTGTCTCAGGATGTATTGGTGTGTCGATGTTGGTCTCAGTGTGTATCGGTGTGTCAATGTGTGTCTCAGTGTGTATCGGTGTGTCACTGTGTGTCTCAGTGTGTATCGGTGTGTCGATGTGCGTCTTGGTGTGTATGGGTGTGTCGATGTGCGTCTTGGTGTGTATCGGTGTTTCGATGTGCATCTCGGTGTGTATCGGTGTGTCGATGTGTGTCTCAGTGTGTATTGGTGTGTCCATGTGAGTCTCAGTGTGTCGATGTGAGTCTCAGTGCGTATCGGTGTGTCGGTGTGTGTCTCAGTGTGTATCGGTGTGTCAGTGTGTGTCGATGTGTGTATCGGTGTGTCGATGTGTGTCTCAGTGTGTATTGGTGTGTCAATGTGTGTCTCCGTGTGTATCAGTATGTCCATGTGACTCAGTGTGTCGATGTGTGTCTCAGTGTGTATTGGTGTGTCGATGTGTGTCTCAGGATGTATTGGTGTGTCGATGTGTATCTCAGTGTGTTTTGGTGTGTCGATGTGTGTCTCAGTGTATATCGGTGCGTCAATGTGTGTCTCAGTGTGTATCGGTGTGTCGATGTGTGTCCCAGTGTGTATTGGTGTGTCGATGTGTGTCTCAGTGTGTATCCGTGTGTCGATGTGTGTCTCACTGTGTATCGGTGTGTCAATGTGTGTCTCAGTGTGTATTGGTGTGTCGATGTGTGTCTCGGTGTGTATCGGTGTGTCGATGTGTGTCTCAGTACATATCAACGCTTCTCAGTGTGTCTCAGTTTGCATCGGTGTGTCGATGTGAGTCTCAGTGTGTATCGGTGTGTCGATATGAGTCTCAGTGTGTATCGGTGTGTCGATGTGTGTCTCAGTGTGTATCGGTGTGTCGATGTGTGTCTCAGTGTGTAGCGGTGTGTCGATGTGTGTCTCAGTGCGTATTGGTGTGTCGATGTGAGTCTCAGTGTGTATCGGTGTGTCTATGTGTGTCTCAGTGTGTATCGGTGTGTCGATATGAGTCTCAGTGTGTATCGGCATGTCGATGTGTGTCTCAGTGTGTATCGGTGCGTCAATGTGTGTCGATGTGTGTATCGGTGTGTCAATGTGTGTCTCCGTGTGTATCGTTGTGTCGATGTGTGTCTCAGTGTGTATTGGTGTGTCGATGTGTGTCCCAGTGTGTGTTGGTGTGTTGATGTGAGTCTCAGTGTGGATCTGTGTGTCGATGTGTGTCTCAGTGTGTATCGGTGTGTTGATGTGAGTATCAGTGTGTATCGGTGTGACGATGTGCGTCCCACTGTGTATCGATGTGTTGATGTGAGTCTCAGTGTGGATCGGTGTGTCGATGTGAGTCTCAGTGTGTATCGGTGTGTTGATGTGAGTCTCAGTGTGTATCGGTGTGTCGATGTGAGTCTCAGTGTGTATCGGTGTGTTGATGTGAGTCTCAGTGTGGATCGGTGTGTCGATGTGTGTCCCAGTGTGTGTTGCTGTGTCGATGTGTGTCTCAGTGTGAGTTGATGTGTGTCTCAGTGTATATTGGCGCGTCAATCTGTGTATCGGTGTGTTGATGAGCATCTCAGTGTGTATCGGTGTGTCGATGTTGGTCTCAGTGTGTATCGGTGTGTCGGTGTGTGTCTCAGTGTGTATTGGTGTCTCAGTGTGTATTGGTGTGTCGATGTGTGTCTCAGTGTGTATCAGTGTGTCGATGTGTATCTCAGTGTGTAACGGCATGTCGATGTGAGTCTCAGTGTGTATTGGTGTGTTGGTGTGTGTCTCAGTGTGTATCGGTGCGTCAATGTGTGTCTCAGTGTGTATCGGTGTGTCAATGTGTGTCTCAGTGTATCGGTGTGTCGATGTGTGTCTCAGTGTGTATCGGTGTGTCAATGTGTGTCTCAGTGTATCGGTGTGTCGATGTGTGTTTCAGTGTGTATTGGTGTGTCAATGTGTGTCTCTGTGTGTATCGTTGTGTCAATGTGTGTCTCTGTGTGTATCGGTGTGTCGATGTGTGCCTCAGTGTGTATCGGTGTGTCGATGTGTGTCTCAGTGTGTATCGGTGCGTCAATGTGTGTCTCAGTGTGTATCGGTGCGTCAATGTGTGTCTCAGTGTGTATTGGTGGGTCGATGTGTGTCTCAGTGTGTATCGGTATGTCGATGTGTGTCTCAGCGTGTATCGGTGTGTCAATGTGTGTCTCAGTGTGTATTGGTGGGTCGATGTGTGTCTCTGTGTGTATCGGTGTGTCAATGTGTGTCTCAGTGTGTATCAGTGCGTCAATGTGTGTCTCAGTGTGTATTGGTGGGTCGATGTGTGTCTCAGTGTGTATCGGTGTGTCAATGTGTGTCTCCGTGTGTATCGTTGTGTCAATGTGTGTCTCTGTGTGTATCGTTGTGTCAATGTGAGTCTCAGTGCGTATCGGTGTGTCGATGTGTGTCTCAGTGTGTATCGGTGTGTCGATGTGTGTCTCCGTGTGTATCGTTGTGTCGGTGTGTGTCTCAGTGTGTTTTGGTGTGTAGATGTGTGTCTCAGGATGTATTGGTGTGTCGATGTGTATCTCAGTGTGTTTTGGTGTGTCGATGTGTGTCTCAGTGTGTATCGGTGTGTCGATGTGTTTCTCAGTGTGTATCGGTGTGTCGATGTGTTTCTCAGTGTGTAGCGGTGTGTTGATGTGTGTCTCGGTGTGTATTGGTGTGTTGATGTGTGCCTCGGTGTGTATTGGTGTGTCGATGTGTGTCTCAGTGTGTTTTGGTGTGTCGATGTGTGTCTCAGTGTGTATTGGTGTGTCGGTGTGTGTTTCGGTGTGTATTGGTGTGTCGATGTGTGTCTCAGTGTGTTTTGGTGTGTAGATGTGTGTCTCAGTGTGTATTGGTGTGTCGATGTGTGGCTTGGTGTGTATTGGTGTGTCGATGTGTGTCTCAGTGTGTATTAGTGTGTCGATGTGTGTCTCAGTGTGCATCGGTGTGTCGATGTGTGTCTCAGTGTGTATCAGTGTGTCGATGTGTGTCTCAGTGTGTATTGGTGTGTCGATGTGTGTCCCAGTGTGTATTGGTGTGTCGATGTGTGTCTCAGTGTGTATCCGTGTGTCGATGTGTGTCTCAGTGTGTAGCGGTGTGTTGATGTGTGTCTCGCTGTGTATTGGTTTGTTGATGTGTGTCTCGCTGTGTATTGGTTTGTTGATGTGTGCCTCGGTGTGTATTGGTGTGTCGATGTGTGTCTCACTGTGTTTTGGTGTGTCGATGTGTGTCTCAGTGTGTATTGGTGTGTCGATGTGTGTCTCAGTGTGTATTGGTGTGTTGATGTGTGTCTCAGTGTGTATCGGTGTGTCGATGTGTGTCTTGGTGTGTATTGGTGTGTCGATGTGTGTCTTGGTGTGTATTGGTGTGTCGATGTGTGTCTCGGTGTGTATTGGTGTGTCGGTGTGGGTCTCAGTGTGTATTAGTGTGTCGATGTGTGTCTCAGTGTGCATCGGTGTGTCGATGTGTGTCTCAGTGTGTATCAGTGTGCCGATGTGTGTCTCAGTGTGTATTGGTGTGTCGATGTGTGTCCCAGTGTGTATTGGTGTGTCGATGTGTGTCTCAGTGTGTATCCGTGTGTCGATGTGTGTCTCAGTGTGTATCGGTCTTTCAATGTGTGTCTCAGTGTGTATTGGTGTGTCGATGTGTGTCTCGGTGTGTATCGGTGTGTCGATGTGTGTCTCAGTACATATCAACGCTTCTCAGTGTCTCTCAGTTTGCATTGGTGTGTCGATGTGAGTCTCAGTGTGTATCGGTGTGTCGATATGAGTCTCAGTGTGTATCGGTGTGTCGATGTGTGTCTCAGTGTGTATCGGTGTGTCGATGTGTGTCTCAGTGTGTAGCGGTGTGTCGATGTGTGTCTCAGTGCGTATTGGTGTGTCGATGTGTGTCTCAGTGTGTATCGGTGTGTCGATGTGTGTCTCAGTGTGTATCGGTGTGTCGATATGAGTCTCAGTGTGTATCGGTGTTACGATGTGCGTCTCAGTGTGTATCGGTGTGTCGATGTGTGTCTCAGTGTGTAGCGGTATGTCGATGTGTGTCTCAGCCGATGTGCATCGCAGTGTGTATCGGTGTGTCGATGTTTGTCTCAGTGTGTATCGGTGTGTCGATGTGTGTCGATGTGTCTCTCAGTGTGTACTGGTGTGCTGATGTGAGTCTCAGTGTGTATCGGTGCGCTGATGTGTGTCTCAGTGCGTATCGGTGTGTCAGGAATGTGTGTCGCCGTGTGTATCGTTGTGTCGATGTGTGTCTCAGTGTGTATCGGTGTGTCACTGTGTGTCACAGTGTGTATCGGTGTGTCGATGTGCGTCTTGGTGTGTGTCGGTGTGTGTCTCAGTGTGTATCGGTGTGTCGATGTGTGTCTCAGTGTGTATCGGTGTGTCACTGTGTGTCTCAGTGTGTATCGGTGTGTCGGTGTGTGTCTCAGTGTGTATCGGTGTGTCGATGTGTGTCTCAGTGTGTATCGGTGTGTCACTGTGTGTCTCAGTGTGTATCGGTGTGTCGATGTGCGTCTTGGTGTGTATCGGTGCGCTGATGTGTGTCTCAGTGCGTATCGGTGTGTCAGGAATGTGTGTCGCCGTGTGTATCGTTGTGTCGATGTGTGTCTCAGTGTGTATCGGTGTGTCACTGTGTGTCTCAGTGTGTATCGGTGTTTCGATGTGCGTCTCGGTGTGTATCGGTGTGTCGATGTGTGTCTCAGTGTGTATCGGTGTGTCCATGTGAGTCTCAGTGTGTATCAGTATGTCCATGTGACTCAGTGTGTCGATGTGTGTCTCAGTGTGTATTGGTGTGTCGATGTGTGTCTCGGTGTGTATTGGTGTGTCGGTGTGTGTCTCAGTGTGTATCGGTGTGTCGATGTGTTTCTCAGTGTGTATCGGTGTGTCGATGTGTTTCTCAGTGTGTAGCGGTGTGTTGATGTGTGTCTCGGTGTGTATTGGTGTGTTGATGTGTGCCTCGGTGTGTATTGGTGTGTCGATGTGTGTCTCAGTGTGTTTTGGTGTGTCGATGTGTGTCTCAGTGTGTATTGGTGTGTCGGTGTGTGTCTCGGTGTGTATTGGTGTGTCGATGTGTGTCTCAGTGTGTTTTGGTGTGTAGATGTGTGTCTCAGTGTGTATTGGTGTGTCGATGTGTGGCTTGGTGTGTATTGGTGTGTCGATGTGTGTCTCAGTGTGTATTAGTGTGTCGATGTGTGTCTCAGTGTGCATCGGTGTGTCGATGTGTGTCTCAGTGTGTATCAGTGTGTCGATGTGTGTCTCAGTGTGTATTGGTGTGTCGATGTGTGTCCCAGTGTGTATTGGTGTGTCGATGTGTGTCTCAGTGTGTATCCGTGTGTCGATGTGTGTCTCAGTGTGTAGCGGTGTGTTGATGTGAGTCTCGCTGTGTATTGGTTTGTTGATGTGTGCCTCGGTGTGTATTGGTGTGTCGATGTGTGTCTCACTGTGTTTTGGTGTGTCGATGTGTGTCTCAGTGTGTATTGGTGTGTCGATGTGTGTCTCAGTGTGTATTGGTGTGTCGATGTGTGTCTCAGTGTGTATCGGTGTGTCGATGTGTGTCTTGGTGTGTATTGGTGTGTCGATGTGTGTCTTGGTGTGTATTGGTGTGTCGATGTGTGTCTCGGTGTGTATTGGTGTGTCGATGTGGGTCTCAGTGTGTATTAGTGTGTCGATGTGTGTCTCAGTGTGCATCGGTGTGTCGATGTGTGTCTCAGTGTGTATCAGTGTGCCGATGTGTGTCTCAGTTTGTTTTGGTGTGTCGATGTGTGTCCCAGTGTGTATTGGTGTGTCGATGTGTGTCTCAGTGTGTATCCGTGTGTCGATGTGTGTCTCAGTGTGTATCGGTGTTTCAATGTGTGTCTCTGTGTGTATTGGTGTGTCGATGTGTGTCTCGGTGAGTATCGGTGTGTCGATGTGTGTCTCAGTACATATCAACGCTTCTCAGTGTCTCTCAGTTTGGATTGGTGTGTCGATGTGAGTCTCAGTGTGTATCGGTGTGTCGATATGAGTCTCAGTGTGTATCGGTGTGTCGATGTGTGTCTCAGTGTGTAGCGGTGTGTCGATGTGTGTCTCAGTGCGTATTGGTGTGTCGATGTGTGTCTCAGTGTGTATCGGTGTGTCGATGTGTGTCTCAGTGTGTATCGGTGTGTCGATATGAGTCTCAGTGTGTATCGGTGTTACGATGTGTGTCTCAGTGTGTATCGGTGTGTCGATGTGTGTCTCAGTGTGTAGCGGTGTGTCGATGTGTGTCTCAGTGCGTATTGGTGTGTTGATGTGTGTCTCAGTGTGTAGCGGTGTGTCGATGTGTGTCTCAGTGTGTCGATGTGTGTCTCAGTGCGTATCGGTGTGTTGATGTGTGTCTCAGTGTATCGGTGTGTCGGTGTGTGTCTCAGTGTGTGACGATGTGTGTCTCAGTGTG
The DNA here is from genome assembly GCF_964213995.1 of Mustelus asterias. Lineage (NCBI taxonomy): Eukaryota > Metazoa > Chordata > Chondrichthyes > Carcharhiniformes > Triakidae > Mustelus > Mustelus asterias. The sequence goes on along the minus strand of NC_135813.1, from coordinate 48,831,528 downwards.
TGTCGATGTGTGCACAGTGTGTATCGGTGTGTCGATGTGTGTCTCAGTGTATCGGTTTGTGTCTCAGTGTGTATCGGTGTGTCGATGTGTGTCTCAGTGTGGATCTGTGTGTCGATGTGTGTCTCAGTGTGTATCGGTGTGTTGATGTGTGTCTCAGTGTATCGGTGTTTCGATGTGAGTCTCAGTGTGTATTGGTGTGTCGATGTGTGTCTCAGTGTGTATCGGTGTGTTGATGTGAGTCTCAGTGTGGATCTGTGTGTCGATGAGAGTCTCAGTGTGTATCGGTGTGTTGATGTGAGTCTCAGTGTGTATCGGTGTGACGATGTGTGTCCCACTGTGTATCGGTGTGTTGATGTGAGTCTCAGTGTGGATCGGTGTGTCGATGTGTGTCTCAGTGTGTATCGGTGTGTCGATGTGTGTCTCAGTGTGGATCTGTGTGTCGATGTGTGTCTCAGTGTGTATCGGTGTGTTGATGTGTGTCTCAGTGTATCGGTGTTTCGATGTGAGTCTCAGTGTGTATTGGTGTGTCGATGTGTGTCTCAGTGTGTATCGGTGTGTTGATGTGAGTCTCAGTGTGGATCTGTGTGTCGATGAGAGTCTCAGTGTGTATCGGTGTGTTGATGTGAGTCTCAGTGTGTATCGGTGTGACGATGTGTGTCCCACTGTGTATCGGTGTGTTGATGTGAGTCTCAGTGTGGATCGGTGTGTCGATGTGTGTCTCAGTGTGTATTGGTGTGTTGATGTGAGTCTCAGTGTGGATCGGTGTGTCGATGTGTGTCTCAGTGTGTATTGCTGTGTCGATGTGTGTCTCAGTGTGAGTTGATGTGTGTCTCAGTGTATATTGGTGCGTCAATCGGTGTATCGGTGTGTTGATGAGCATCTCAGTGTGTATCGGTGTGTCGATGTGAGTCTCAGTGTGTGTCGATGAGCATCTCAGTGTGTATCGGTGTGTCGATGTTGGTCTCAGTGTGTATCGGTGTGTCGATGTTGGTCTCAGTGTGTATCGGTGTGTCGATGTGTGTCTCAGGATGTATTGGTGTGTCGATGTTGGTCTCAGTGTGTATCGGTGTGTCAATGTGTGTCTCAGTGTGTATCGGTGTGTCACTGTGTGTCTCAGTGTGTATCGGTGTGTCGATGTACGTCTTGGTGTGTATGGGTGTGTCGATGTGCGTCTTGGTGTGTATCGGTGTTTCGATGTGCATCTCGGTGTGTATCGGTGTGTCGATGTGTGTCTCAGTGTGTATTGGTGTGTCCATGTGAGTCTCAGTGTGTCGATGTGAGTCTCAGTGCGTATCGGTGTGTCGGTGTGTGTCTCAGTGTGTATCGGTGTGTCAGTGTGTATCGGTGTGTCGATGTGTGTCTCAGTGTGTATTGGTGTGTCAATGTGTGTCTCCGTGTGTATCAGTATGTCCATGTGTCTCAGTGTGTATTGGTGTGTCGATGTGTGTCTCAGGATGTATTGGTGTGTCGATGTGTATCTCAGTGTGTTTTGGTGTGTCGATGTGTGTCTCAGTGTATATCGGTGCGTCAATGTGTGTCTCAGTGTGTATCGGTGTGTCGATGTGTGTCCCAGTGTGTATTGGTGTGTCGATGTGTGTCTCAGTGTGTATCCGTGTGTCGATGTGTGTCTCACTGTGTATCGGTGTGTCAATGTGTGTCTCAGTGTGTATTGGTGTGTCGATGTGTGTCTCGGTGTGCATCGGTGTGTCGATGTGTGTCTCAGTACATATCAACGCTTCTCAGTGTGTCTCAGTTTGCATCGGTGTGTCGATGTGAGTCTCAGTGTGTATCGGTGTGTCGATATGAGTCTCAGTGTGTATCGGTGTGTCGATGTGTGTCTCAGTGTGTATCGGTGTGTCGATGTGTGTCTCAGTGTGTAGCGGTGTGTCGATGTGTGTCTCAGTGCGTATTGGTGTGTCGATGTGAGTCTCAGTGTGTATCGGTGTGTCTATGTGTGTCTCAGTGTGTATCGGTGTGTCGATATGAGTCTCAGTGTGTATCGGCATGTCGATGTGTGTCTCAGTGTGTATCGGTGCGTCAATGTGTGTCGATGTGTGTATCGGTGTGTCAATGTGTGTCTCCGTGTGTATCGTTGTGTCGATGTGTGTCTCAGTATGTATCGTTTTGTCGATGTGTGTCTCAGACTGGATCGGTGTGTCGATGTGTGTCTCAGTGTGTATCGGTGTATCGATGTGTGTCTCAGTGTGTATCGGTGTGTCGATGTGTGTCTCAGTGTGTCGCGGTGTGTCGATGTGTGTCTCAGTGCGTATCGGTGTGTTGATGTGTGTCTCAGTGTGTGTCGATGTGTGTCTCAGTGTATCGGTGTGTCGGTGTGTGTCTCAGTGTGTGACGATGTGTGTCTCAGTGTGTGTCGTGTGTGCCTCAGTGCGTATCGGTGTGTTGATGTGTGTCTCAGTGTGTGTCGATGTGTGTCTCAGTGTATCGGTGTGTCGGTGTGTGTCTCAGTGTGTATCGGTGTGTCGATGTGTGTCTCAGTGTGTATTGGTGTGTCGATGTGTGTCCCAGTGTGTGTTGGTGTGTTGATGTGAGTCTCAGTGTGGATCTGTGTGTCGATGTGTGTCTCAGTGTGTATCGGTGTGTTGATGTGAGTATCAGTGTGTATCGGTGTGACGATGTGCGTCCCACTGTGTATCGATGTGTTGATGTGAGTCTCAGTGTGGATCGGTGTGTCGATGTGAGTCTCAGTGTGTATCGGTGTGTTGATGTGAGTCTCAGTGTGTATCGGTGTGTCGATGTGAGTCTCAGTGTGTATCGGTGTGTTGATGTGAGTCTCAGTGTGGATCGGTGTGTTGATGTGTGTCCCAGTGTGTGTTGCTGTGTCGATGTGTGCTCAGTGTGAGTTGATGTGTGTCTCAGTGTATATTGGCGCGTCAATCTGTGTATCGGTGTGTTGATGAGCATCTCAGTGTGTATCGGTGTGTCGATGTTGGTCTCAGTGTGTATCGGTGTGTCGGTGTGTGTCTCAGTGTGTATTGGTGTCTCAGTGTGTATTGGTGTGTCGATGTGTGTCTCAGTGTGTATCAGTGTGTCGATGTGTATCTCAGTGTGTAACGGCATGTCGATGTGAGTCTCAGTGTGTATTGGTGTGTTGGTGTGTGTCTCAGTGTGTATCGGTGCGTCAATGTGTGTCTCAGTGTGTATCGGTGTGCCAATGTGTGTCTCAGTGTGTATTGGTGGGTCGATGTGTGTCTCAGTGTGTATCGGTGTGTCAATGTGTGTCTCAGTGTATCGGTGTGTCAATGTGTGTCTCAGTGTGTATCGGTGTGTCAATGTGTGTCTCAGTGTATCGGTGTGTCGATGTGTGTCTCAGTGTGTATCGGTGTGTCAATGTGTGTCTCAGTGTATCGGTGTGTCGATGTGTGTTTCAGTGTGTATTGGTGTGTCAATGTGTGTCTCTGTGTGTATCGTTGTGTCAATGTGTGTCTCTGTGTGTATCGGTGTGTCGATGTGTGTCTCAGTGTGTATCGGTGTGTCGATGTGTGTCTCAGTGTGTATCGGTGCGTCAATGTGTGTCTCAGTGTGTATCGGTGCGTCAATGTGTGTCTCAGTGTGTATTGGTGGGTCGATGTGTGTCTCAGTGTGTATCGGTATGTCGATGTGTGTCTCAGTGTGTGACGATGTGTGTCTCAGTGTGTGTCGATGTGTGCACAGTGTGTATCGGTGTGTCGATGTGTGTCTCAGTGTATCGGTTTGTGTCTCAGTGTGTATCGGTGTGTCGATGTGTGTCTCAGTGTGGATCTGTGTGTCGATGTGTGTCTCAGTGTGTATCGGTGTGTTGATGTGTGTCTCAGTGTATCGGTGTTTCGATGTGAGTCTCAGTGTGTATTGGTGTGTCGATGTGTGTCTCAGTGTGTATCGGTGTGTTGATGTGAGTCTCAGTGTGGATCTGTGTGTCGATGAGAGTCTCAGTGTGTATCGGTGTGTTGATGTGAGTCTCAGTGTGTATCGGTGTGACGATGTGTGTCCCACTGTGTATCGGTGTGTTGATGTGAGTCTCAGTGTGGATCGGTGTGTCGATGTGTGTCTCAGTGTGTATCGGTGTGTCGATGTGTGTCTCAGTGTGGATCTGTGTGTCGATGTGTGTCTCAGTGTGTATCGGTGTGTTGATGTGTGTCTCAGTGTATCGGTGTTTCGATGTGAGTCTCAGTGTGTATTGGTGTGTCGATGTGTGTCTCAGTGTGTATCGGTGTGTTGATGTGAGTCTCAGTGTGGATCTGTGTGTCGATGAGAGTCTCAGTGTGTATCGGTGTGTTGATGTGAGTCTCAGTGTGTATCGGTGTGACGATGTGTGTCCCACTGTGTATCGGTGTGTTGATGTGAGTCTCAGTGTGGATCGGTGTGTCGATGTGTGTCTCAGTGTGTATTGGTGTGTTGATGTGAGTCTCAGTGTGGATCGGTGTGTCGATGTGTGTCTCAGTGTGTATTGCTGTGTCGATGTGTGTCTCAGTGTGAGTTGATGTGTGTCTCAGTGTATATTGGTGCGTCAATCGGTGTATCGGTGTGTTGATGAGCATCTCAGTGTGTATCGGTGTGTCGATGTGAGTCTCAGTGTGTGTCGATGAGCATCTCAGTGTGTATCGGTGTGTCGATGTTGGTCTCAGTGTGTATCGGTGTGTCGATGTTGGTCTCAGTGTGTATCGGTGTGTCGATGTGTGTCTCAGGATGTATTGGTGTGTCGATGTTGGTCTCAGTGTGTATCGGTGTGTCAATGTGTGTCTCAGTGTGTATCGGTGTGTCACTGTGTGTCTCAGTGTGTATCGGTGTGTCGATGTACGTCTTGGTGTGTATGGGTGTGTCGATGTGCGTCTTGGTGTGTATCGGTGTTTCGATGTGCATCTCGGTGTGTATCGGTGTGTCGATGTGTGTCTCAGTGTGTATTGGTGTGTCCATGTGAGTCTCAGTGTGTCGATGTGAGTCTCAGTGCGTATCGGTGTGTCGGTGTGTGTCTCAGTGTGTATCGGTGTGTCAGTGTGTATCGGTGTGTCGATGTGTGTCTCAGTGTGTATTGGTGTGTCAATGTGTGTCTCCGTGTGTATCAGTATGTCCATGTGTCTCAGTGTGTATTGGTGTGTCGATGTGTGTCTCAGGATGTATTGGTGTGTCGATGTGTATCTCAGTGTGTTTTGGTGTGTCGATGTGTGTCTCAGTGTATATCGGTGCGTCAATGTGTGTCTCAGTGTGTATCGGTGTGTCGATGTGTGTCCCAGTGTGTATTGGTGTGTCGATGTGTGTCTCAGTGTGTATCCGTGTGTCGATGTGTGTCTCACTGTGTATCGGTGTGTCAATGTGTGTCTCAGTGTGTATTGGTGTGTCGATGTGTGTCTCGGTGTGTATCGGTGTGTCGATGTGTGTCTCAGTACATATCAACGCTTCTCAGTGTGTCTCAGTTTGCATCGGTGTGTCGATGTGAGTCTCAGTGTGTATCGGTGTGTCGATATGAGTCTCAGTGTGTATCGGTGTGTCGATGTGTGTCTCAGTGTGTATCGGTGTGTCGATGTGTGTCTCAGTGTGTAGCGGTGTGTCGATGTGTGTCTCAGTGCGTATTGGTGTGTCGATGTGAGTCTCAGTGTGTATCGGTGTGTCTATGTGTGTCTCAGTGTGTATCGGTGTGTCGATATGAGTCTCAGTGTGTATCGGCATGTCGATGTGTGTCTCAGTGTGTATCGGTGCGTCAATGTGTGTCGATGTGTGTATCGGTGTGTCAATGTGTGTCTCCGTGTGTATCGTTGTGTCGATGTGTGTCTCAGTATGTATCGTTTTGTCGATGTGTGTCTCAGACTGGATCGGTGTGTCGATGTGTGTCTCAGTGTGTATCGGTGTATCGATGTGTGTCTCAGTGTGTATCGGTGTGTCGATGTGTGTCTCAGTGCGTATCGGTGTGTTGATGTGTGTCTCAGTGTGTGTCGATGTGTGTCTCAGTGTATCGGTGTGTCGGTGTGTGTCTCAGTGTGTGACGATGTGTGTCTCAGTGTGTGTCGTGTGTGCCTCAGTGCGTATCGGTGTGTTGATGTGTGTCTCAGTGTGTGTCGATGTGTGTCTCAGTGTATCGGTGTGTCGGTGTGTGTCTCAGTGTGTATCGGTGTGTCGATGTGTGTCTCAGTGTGTATTGGTGTGTCGATGTGTGTCCCAGTGTGTGTTGGTGTGTTGATGTGAGTCTCAGTGTGGATCGGTGTGTCGATGTGAGTCTCAGTGTGTATCGGTGTGTTGATGTGAGTCTCAGTGTGTATCGGTGTGTCGATGTGAGTCTCAGTGTGTATCGGTGTGTTGATGTGAGTCTCAGTGTGGATCGGTGTGTTGATGTGTGTCCCAGTGTGTGTTGCTGTGTCGATGTGTGTCTCAGTGTGAGTTGATGTGTGTCTCAGTGTATATTGGCGCGTCAATCTGTGTATCGGTGTGTTGATGAGCATCTCAGTGTGTATCGGTGTGTCGATGTTGGTCTCAGTGTGTATCGGTGTGTCGGTGTGTGTCTCAGTGTGTATTGGTGTCTCAGTGTGTATTGGTGTGTCGATGTGTGTCTCAGTGTGTATCAGTGTGTCGATGTGTATCTCAGTGTGTAACGGCATGTCGATGTGAGTCTCAGTGTGTATTGGTGTGTTGGTGTGTGTCTCAGTGTGTATCGGTGCGTCAATGTGTGTCTCAGTGTGTATCGGTGTGCCAATGTGTGTCTCAGTGTGTATTGGTGGGTCGATGTGTGTCTCAGTGTGTATCGGTGTGTCAATGTGTGTCTCAGTGTATCGGTGTGTCAATGTGTGTCTCAGTGTGTATCGGTGTGTCAATGTGTGTCTCAGTGTATCGGTGTGTCGATGTGTGTCTCAGTGTGTATCGGTGTGTCAATGTGTGTCTCAGTGTATCGGTGTGTCGATGTGTGTTTCAGTGTGTATTGGTGTGTCAATGTGTGTCTCTGTGTGTATCGTTGTGTCAATGTGTGTCTCTGTGTGTATCGGTGTGTCGATGTGTGTCTCAGTGTGTATCGGTGTGTCGATGTGTGTCTCAGTGTGTATCGGTGCGTCAATGTGTGTCTCAGTGTGTATCGGTGCGTCAATGTGTGTCTCAGTGTGTATTGGTGGGTCGATGTGTGTCTCAGTGTGTATCGGTATGTCGATGTGTGTCTCAGTGTGTATCGGTGTGTCAATGTGTGTCTCAGTGTGTATTGGTGGGTCGATGTGTGTCTCTGTGTGTATCGGTGTGTCAATGTGTGTCTCAGTGTGTATCAGTGCGTCAATGTGTGTCTCAGTGTGTATTGGTGGGTCGATGTGTGTCTCAGTGTGTATCGGTGTGTCAATGTGTGTCTCCGTGTGTATCGTTGTGTCAATGTGTGTCTCTGTGTGTATCGTTGTGTCAATGTGAGTCTCAGTGCGTATCGGTGTGTCGATGTGTGTCTCAGTGTGTATCGGTGTGTCGATGTGTGTCTCCGTGTGTATCGTTGTGTCGGTGTGTGTCTCAGTGTGTTTTGGTGTGTCGATGTGTGTCTCAGTGTGTATCGGTGTGTCGATGTGTGTCTCAGTGTGTTTTGGTGTGTCGATGTGCGTCTCAATGCGTATTGGCATGTCGATGTGAGTCTCAGTGTGTGTCGATGTGTGTCTCAGTGTGGATCGGTGTGTCGATGTGTGTCTCAGTGTGTATCGGTGTGTTGATGTGTGTCTCCGTGTGTATCGTTGTGTCGGTGTGTGTCTCAGTGTGTATCGGTGCGTCAATGTGTGTCTCAGTGTGTATCGGTGTGTCAATGTGTGTCTCAGTGTGTATTGGTGGGTCGATGCGTGTCTCAGTGTGTATCGGCGTGTCAATGTGTGTCTCCGTGTGTATCGGTGTGTCGATGTGTGTCTCAGTGTGTATCGGTGTGTCGGTGTGTGTCTCAGTGTGTATCGGTGCGTCAATGTGTGTCTCTGTGTGTATCGGTGTGTCGATGTGTGTCTCAGTGTGTATCGGTGTGTCAATGTGTGTCTCCGTGTGTATCGGTGTGTCGATGTGTGTCTCAGTGTGTATCGGTGTGTCGATGTCTGTCTCAGTGTGTATCGGTGCGTCAATGTGTGTCTCTGTGTGTATCGGTGTGTCGATGTGTGTCTCAGTGTGTATCGGTGTGTCGATGTGTGTCTCAGTGTGTATCGGTGTGTCGGTGTGTGTCTCAGTGTGTATCGGTGCGTCAATGTGTGTCTCAGTGTGTATCGGTGTGTCAATATGTGTCTCAGTGTGTATTGGTGTGTCGATGTCTGTCTCAGTGTGTATCGGTGCGTCAATGTGTGTCTCAGTGTGTATCGGTGTGTCGATGTGTGTCTCAGTGTGTATCGGTGTGTCAATGTGTGTCCCCGTGTGTATCATTGTGTCGATGTGTGTCTCAGTGTGTATCGGTGTGTCTCAGTGTGTCTCAGTGTGTATTGGTGTGTCGATGTGTGTCTCAGTGTGTATTGGTGTGTCGATGTGTGTCTCAGTGTGTATTGGTGTGTCGATGTGTATGTCAGTGTGTAACGGCATGTCGATGTGAGTCTCAGTGTGTATCGGTGTGTCGGTGTGTGTCTCAGTGTGTATCGGCGTGTCGATGTGTGTCTCAGTGTGTATCGGTGCGTCAATGTGTGTCTCAGTGTGTATCGGTGTGTCAATGTGTGTCTCCGTGTGTATCGTTGTGTCAATGTGTGTCTCTGTGTGTATTGGTGTGTCGATGTGTGTCTCCGTGTGTATCGTTGTGTCGATGTGTGTATCGGTGTGTCTCAGTGTGTCTCAGTGTGTATTGGTGTGTCGATGTGTGTCTCAGTGTGTATTGGTCTGTCGATGTGTGTCTCAGTGTGTATTGGTGTGTCGATGTGTGTCTCAGTGTGTATCGGTGTGTCAATGTGTGTCTCCGTGTGTATCGTTGTGTCAATGTGTGTCTCTGTGTGTATCGGTGTGTCGATGTGTGTCTCCGTGTGTATCGTTGTGTCGCTGTGTGTCTCAGTGTGTATCGGTGTGTCTCAGTGTGTATTGGTGTGTTGATGTGAGTCCCAGTGTGGATCTGTGTGTCGATGTGTGTCTCAGTGTGTATCGGTGTGTTGATGTGAGTCTCAGTGTGTATCGGTGTGTCGATGTGTGTCTCAGTGTGTATCGGTGTGTCGATGTGAGTCTCAGTGTGTATCGGTGTGTCGATGTGAGTCTCAGTGTGTATCGGTGTGTCGATGTGAGTCTCAGTGTGTATCGGTGTGTCGATGTGAGTCTCAGTGTGTATCGGTGTGTCGATGTGAGTCTCAGTGTGGATCGGTGTGCCGATGTGAGTCTCAGTGTGGATCGGTGTGTCGATGTGAGTCTCAGTGTGTATCGGTGTGTTGATGTGAGTCTCAGTGTGTATCGGTGTGTCGATGTGAGTCTCAGTGTGTATCGGTGTGTTGATGTGAGTCTCAGTGTGGATCGGTGTGTCGATGTGTGTCCCAGTGTGTATTGCTGTGTCGCCGTGTGTCTCAGTGTGAGTTGATGTGTGTCTCAGTGTATATTGGTGCGTCAATCTGTGTATCGGTGTGTTGATGAGCATCTCAGTGTGTATCGGTGTGTCGATGTTGGTCTCAGTGTGTATCGGTGTGTCGGTGTGTTTCTCAGTGTGTATTGGTGTGTCGGTGTGTGTATTGGTGTCTCAGTGTGTATTGGTGTGTCGATGTGTGTCTCAGTGTGTATCAGTGTGTCGATGTGTATCTCAGTGTGTAACGGCATGTCGATGTGAGTCTCAGTGTGTTTTGGTGTGTTGGTGTGTGTCTCAGTGTGTATCGGTGCGTCAATGTGTGTCTCAGTGTGTATCGGTGTGCCAATGTGTGTCTCAGTGTGTATTGGTGGGTCGATGTGTGTCTCAGTGTGTATCGGTGTGTCAATGTGTGTCTCAGTGTATCGGTGTGTCGATGTGTGTCTCAGTGTGTATCGGTGTGTCAATGTGTGTCTCAGTGTATCGGTGTGTCGATGTTGGTCTCAGTGTGTATCGGTGTGTCGATGTTGGTCTCAGTGTGTATCGGTGTGTCACTGTGTGTCTCAGTGTGTATCGGTGTGTCGATGTGTGTCTCAGGATGTATTGGTGTGTCGATGTTGGTCTCAGTGTGTATCGGTGTGTCAATGTGTGTCTCAGTGTGTATCGGTGTGTCACTGTGTGTCTCAGTGTGTATCGGTGTGTCGATGTGCGTCTTGGTGTGTATCGGTGTGTCGATGTGCGTCTTGGTGTGTATCGGTGTTTCGATGTGCATCTCGGTGTGTGTCGATGTGTGTCTCAGTGTGTATTGGTGTGTCCATGTGAGTCTCAGTGTGTCGATGTGAGTCTCAGTGCGTATCGGTGTGTCGGTGTGTGTCTCAGTGTGTATCGGTGTGTCAGTGTGTGTCGATGTGTGTATCGGTGTGTCGATGTGTGTCTCAGTGTGTATTGGTGTGTCAATGTGTGTCTCCGTGTGTATCAGTATGTCCATGTGACTCAGTGTGTCGATGTGTGTCTCAGTGTGTATTGGTGTGTCGATGTGTGTGTCAGGATGTATTGGTGTGTCGATGTGTATCTCAGTGTGTTTTGGTGTGTCGATGTGTGTCTCAGTGTATATCGGTGCGTCAATGTGTGTCTCAGTGTGTATCGGTGTGTCGATGTGTGTCCCAGTGTGTATTGGTGTGTCGATGTGTGTCTCAGTGTGTATCCGTGTGTCGATGTGTGTCTCACTGTGTATCGGTGTGTCAATGTGTGTCTCAGTGTGTATTGGTGTGTCGATGTGTGTCTCGGTGTGTATCGGTGTGTCGATGTGTGTCTCAGTACATATCAACGCTTCTCAGTGTGTCTCAGTTTGCATCGGTGTGTCGATGTGAGTCTCAGTGTGTATCGGTGTGTCGATATGAGTCTCAGTGTGTATCGGTGTGTCGATGTGTGTCTCAGTGTGTATCGGTGTGTCGAAGTGTGTCTCAGTGTGTAGCGGTGTGTCGATGTGTGTCTCAGTGCGTATTGGTGTGTCGATGTGAGTCTCAGTGTGTATCGGTGTGTCTATGTGTGTCTCAGTGTGTATCGGTGTGTCGATATGAGTCTCAGTGTGTATCGGCATGTCGATGTGTGTCTCAGTGTGTATCGGTGCGTCAATGTGTGTCGATGTGTGTATCGGTGTGTCAATGTGTGTCTCCGTGTGTATCGTTGTGTCGATGTGTGTCTCAGTATGTATCGTTTTGTCGATGTGTGTCTCAGACTGGATCGGTGTGTCGATGTGTGTCTCAGTGTGTATCGGTGTATCCATGTGTGTCTCAGTGTGTATCGGTGTGTCGATGTGTGTCTCAGTGTGTCGCGGTGTGTCGATGTGTGTCTCAGTGCGTATCGGTGTGTTGATGTGTGTCTCAGTGTGTGTCGATGTGTGTCTCAGTGTATCGGTGTGTCGGTGTGTGTCTCAGTGTGTGACGATGTGTGTCTCAGTGTGTGTCGTGTGTGCCTCAGTGCGTATCGGTGTGTTGATGTGTGTCTCAGTGTGTGTCGGTGTGTGTCTCAGTGTGTATCGGTGTGTCGATGTGTGTCTCAGTGTGTATTGGTGTGTCGATGTGTGTCCCAGTGTGTGTTGGTGTGTTGATGTGAGTCTCAGTGTGGATCTGTGTGTCGATGTGTGTCTCAGTGTGTATCGGTGTGTTGATGTGAGTATCAGTGTGTATCGGTGTGACGATGTGCGTCCCACTGTGTATCGATGTGTTGATGTGAGTCTCAGTGTGGATCGGTGTGTCGATGTGAGTCTCAGTGTGTATCGGTGTGTTGATGTGAGTCTCAGTGTGTATCGGTGTGTCGATGTGAGTCTCAGTGTGTATCGGTGTGTTGATGTGAGTCTCAGTGTGGATCGGTGTGTCGATGTGTGTCCCAGTGTGTGTTGCTGTGTCGATGTGTGTCTCAGTGTGAGTTGATGTGTGTCTCAGTGTATATTGGCGCGTCAATCTGTGTATCGGTGTGTTGATGAGCATCTCAGTGTGTATCGGTGTGTCGATGTTGGTCTCAGTGTGTATCGGTGTGTCGGTGTGTGTCTCAGTGTGTATTGGTGTCTCAGTGTGTATTGGTGTGTCGATGTGTGTCTCAGTGTGTATCAGTGTGTCGATGTGTATCTCAGTGTGTAACGGCATGTCGATGTGAGTCTCAGTGTGTATTGGTGTGTTGGTGTGTGTCTCAGTGTGTATCGGTGCGTCAATGTGTGTCTCAGTGTGTATCGGTGTGCCAATGTGTGTCTCAGTGTGTATTGGTGGGTCGATGTGTGTCTCAGTGTGTATCGGTGTGTCAATGTGTGTCTCAGTGTATCGGTGTGTCAATGTGTGTCTCAGTGTGTATCGGTGTGTCAATGTGTGTCTCAGTGTATCGGTGTGTCGATGTGTGTCTCAGTGTGTATCGGTGTGTCAATGTGTGTCTCAGTGTATCGGTGTGTCGATGTGTGTTTCAGTGTGTATTGGTGTGTCAATGTGTGTCTCTGTGTGTATCGTTGTGTCAATGTGTGTCTCTGTGTGTATCGGTGTGTCGATGTGTGTCTCAGTGTGTATCGGTGTGTCGATGTGTGTCTCAGTGTGTATCGGTGCGTCAATGTGTGTCTCAGTGTGTATCGGTGCGTCAATGTGTGTCTCAGTGTGTATTGGTGGGTTGATGTGTGTCTCAGTGTGTATCGGTATGTCGATGTGTGTCTCAGTGTGTATCGGTGTGTCAATGTGTGTCTCAGTGTGTATTGGTGGGTCGATGTGTGTCTCTGTGTGTATCGGTGTGTCAATGTGTGTCTCAGTGTGTATCAGTGCGTCAATGTGTGTCTCAGTGTGTATTGGTGGGTCGATGTGTGTCTCAGTGTGTATCGGTGTGTCAATGTGTGTCTCCGTGTGTATCGTTGTGTCAATGTGTGTCTCTGTGTGTATCGTTGTGTCAATGTGAGTCTCAGTGCGTATCGGTGTGTCGATGTGTGTCTCAGTGTGTATCGGTGTGTCGATGTGTGTCTCCGTGTGTATCGTTGTGTCGGTGTGTGTCTCAGTGTGTTTTGGTGTGTCGATGTGTGTCTCAGTGTGTATCGGTGTGTCGATGTGTGTCTCAGTGTGTTTTGGTGTGTCGATGTGCGTCTCAATGCGTATTGGCATGTCGATGTGAGTCTCAGTGTGTATTGGTGTGTCGATGTGTGTCTCAGTGTGTATCGGTGTGTTGATGTGAGTCTCAGTGTGGATCTGTGTGTCGATGAGAGTCTCAGTGTGTATCGGTGTGTTGATGTGAGTCTCAGTGTGTATCGGTGTGACGATGTGTGTCCCACTGTGTATCGGTGTGTTGATGTGAGTCTCAGTGTGGATCGGTGTGTCGATGTGTGTCTCAGTGTGTATCGGTGTGTCGATGTGTGTCTCAGTGTGGATCTGTGTGTCGATGTGTGTCTCAGTGTGTATCGGTGTGTTGATGTGTGTCTCAGTGTATCGGTGTTTCGATGTGAGTCTCAGTGTGTATTGGTGTGTCGATGTGTGTCTCAGTGTGTATCGGTGTGTTGATGTGAGTCTCAGTGTGGATCTGTGTGTCGATGAGAGTCTCAGTGTGTATCGGTGTGTTGATGTGAGTCTCAGTGTGTATCGGTGTGACGATGTGTGTCCCACTGTGTATCGGTGTGTTGATGTGAGTCTCAGTGTGGATCGGTGTGTCGATGTGTGTCTCAGTGTGTATTGGTGTGTTGATGTGAGTCTCAGTGTGGATCGGTGTGTCGATGTGTGTCTCAGTGTGTATTGCTGTGTCGATGTGTGTCTCAGTGTGAGTTGATGTGTGTCTCAGTGTATATTGGTGCGTCAATCGGTGTATCGGTGTGTTGATGAGCATCTCAGTGTGTATCGGTGTGTCGATGTGAGTCTCAGTGTGTGTCGATGAGCATCTCAGTGTGTATCGGTGTGTCGATGTTGGTCTCAGTGTGTATCGGTGTGTCGATGTTGGTCTCAGTGTGTATCGGTGTGTCGATGTGTGTCTCAGGATGTATTGGTGTGTCGATGTTGGTCTCAGTGTGTATCGGTGTGTCAATGTGTGTCTCAGTGTGTATCGGTGTGTCACTGTGTGTCTCAGTGTGTATCGGTGTGTCGATGTACGTCTTGGTGTGTATGGGTGTGTCGATGTGCGTCTTGGTGTGTATCGGTGTTTCGATGTGCATCTCGGTGTGTATCGGTGTGTCGATGTGTGTCTCAGTGTGTATTGGTGTGTCCATGTGAGTCTCAGTGTGTCGATGTGAGTCTCAGTGCGTATCGGTGTGTCGGTGTGTGTCTCAGTGTGTATCGGTGTGTCAGTGTGTATCGGTGTGTCGATGTGTGTCTCAGTGTGTATTGGTGTGTCAATGTGTGTCTCCGTGTGTATCAGTATGTCCATGTGTCTCAGTGTGTATTGGTGTGTCGATGTGTGTCTCAGGATGTATTGGTGTGTCGATGTGTATCTCAGTGTGTTTTGGTGTGTCGATGTGTGTCTCAGTGTATATCGGTGCGTCAATGTGTGTCTCAGTGTGTATCGGTGTGTCGATGTGTGTCCCAGTGTGTATTGGTGTGTCGATGTGTGTCTCAGTGTGTATCCGTGTGTCGATGTGTGTCTCACTGTGTATCGGTGTGTCAATGTGTGTCTCAGTGTGTATTGGTGTGTCGATGTGTGTCTCGGTGTGTATCGGTGTGTCGATGTGTGTCTCAGTACATATCAACGCTTCTCAGTGTGTCTCAGTTTGCATCGGTGTGTCGATGTGAGTCTCAGTGTGTATCGGTGTGTCGATATGAGTCTCAGTGTGTATCGGTGTGTCGATGTGTGTCTCAGTGTGTATCGGTGTGTCGATGTGTGTCTCAGTGTGTAGCGGTGTGTCGATGTGTGTCTCAGTGCGTATTGGTGTGTCGATGTGAGTCTCAGTGTGTATCGGTGTGTCTATGTGTGTCTCAGTGTGTATCGGTGTGTCGATATGAGTCTCAGTGTGTATCGGCATGTCGATGTGTGTCTCAGTGTGTATCGGTGCGTCAATGTGTGTCGATGTGTGTATCGGTGTGTCAATGTGTGTCTCCGTGTGTATCGTTGTGTCGATGTGTGTCTCAGTATGTATCGTTTTGTCGATGTGTGTCTCAGACTGGATCGGTGTGTCGATGTGTGTCTCAGTGTGTATCGGTGTATCGATGTGTGTCTCAGTGTGTATCGGTGTGTCGATGTGTGTCTCAGTGCGTATCGGTGTGTTGATGTGTGTCTCAGTGTGTGTCGATGTGTGTCTCAGTGTATCGGTGTGTCGGTGTGTGTCTCAGTGTGTGACGATGTGTGTCTCAGTGTGTGTCGTGTGTGCCTCAGTGCGTATCGGTGTGTTGATGTGTGTCTCAGTGTGTGTCGATGTGTGTCTCAGTGTATCGGTGTGTCGGTGTGTGTCTCAGTGTGTATCGGTGTGTCGATGTGTGTCTCAGTGTGTATTGGTGTGTCGATGTGTGTCCCAGTGTGTGTTGGTGTGTTGATGTGAGTCTCAGTGTGGATCGGTGTGTCGATGTGAGTCTCAGTGTGTATCGGTGTGTTGATGTGAGTCTCAGTGTGTATCGGTGTGTCGATGTGAGTCTCAGTGTGTATCGGTGTGTTGATGTGAGTCTCAGTGTGGATCGGTGTGTTGATGTGTGTCCCAGTGTGTGTTGCTGTGTCGATGTGTGTCTCAGTGTGAGTTGATGTGTGTCTCAGTGTATATTGGCGCGTCAATCTGTGTATCGGTGTGTTGATGAGCATCTCAGTGTGTATCGGTGTGTCGATGTTGGTCTCAGTGTGTATCGGTGTGTCGGTGTGTGTCTCAGTGTGTATTGGTGTCTCAGTGTGTATTGGTGTGTCGATGTGTGTCTCAGTGTGTATCAGTGTGTCGATGTGTATCTCAGTGTGTAACGGCATGTCGATGTGAGTCTCAGTGTGTATTGGTGTGTTGGTGTGTGTCTCAGTGTGTATCGGTGCGTCAATGTGTGTCTCAGTGTGTATCGGTGTGCCAATGTGTGTCTCAGTGTGTATTGGTGGGTCGATGTGTGTCTCAGTGTGTATCGGTGTGTCAATGTGTGTCTCAGTGTATCGGTGTGTCAATGTGTGTCTCAGTGTGTATCGGTGTGTCAATGTGTGTCTCAGTGTATCGGTGTGTCGATGTGTGTCTCAGTGTGTATCGGTGTGTCAATGTGTGTCTCAGTGTATCGGTGTGTC
Organism: Mustelus asterias; assembly: GCF_964213995.1. Classification (NCBI taxonomy): domain Eukaryota; kingdom Metazoa; phylum Chordata; class Chondrichthyes; order Carcharhiniformes; family Triakidae; genus Mustelus; species Mustelus asterias. Next base: position 48,815,405 of record NC_135813.1, on the reverse strand, counting down.
GATGTGTGTTTCAGTGTGTATTGGTGTGTCAATGTGTGTCTCTGTGTGTATCGTTGTGTCAATGTGTGTCTCTGTGTGTATCGGTGTGTCGATGTGTGTCTCAGTGTGTATCGGTGTGTCGATGTGTGTCTCAGTGTGTATCGGTGCGTCAATGTGTGTCTCAGTGTGTATCGGTGCGTCAATGTGTGTCTCAGTGTGTATTGGTGGGTCGATGTGTGTCTCAGTGTGTATCGGTATGTCGATGTGTGTCTCAGTGTGTATCGGTGTGTCAATGTGTGTCTCAGTGTGTATTGGTGGGTCGATGTGTGTCTCTGTGTGTATCGGTGTGTCAATGTGTGTCTCAGTGTGTATCAGTGCGTCAATGTGTGTCTCAGTGTGTATTGGTGGGTCGATGTGTGTCTCAGTGTGTATCGGTGTGTCAATGTGTGTCTCCGTGTGTATCGTTGTGTCAATGTGTGTCTCTGTGTGTATCGTTGTGTCAATGTGAGTCTCAGTGCGTATCGGTGTGTCGATGTGTGTCTCAGTGTGTATCGGTGTGTCGATGTGTGTCTCCGTGTGTATCGTTGTGTCGGTGTGTGTCTCAGTGTGTTTTGGTGTGTCGATGTGTGTCTCAGTGTGTATCGGTGTGTCGATGTGTGTCTCAGTGTGTTTTGGTGTGTCGATGTGCGTCTCAATGCGTATTGGCATGTCGATGTGAGTCTCAGTGTGTGTCGATGTGTGTCTCAGTGTGGATCGGTGTGTCGATGTGTGTCTCAGTGTGTATCGGTGTGTTGATGTGTGTCTCCGTGTGTATCGTTGTGTCGGTGTGTGTCTCAGTGTGTATCGGTGCGTCAATGTGTGTCTCAGTGTGTATCGGTGTGTCAATGTGTGTCTCAGTGTGTATTGGTGGGTCGATGCGTGTCTCAGTGTGTATCGGCGTGTCAATGTGTGTCTCCGTGTGTATCGGTGTGTCGATGTGTGTCTCAGTGTGTATCGGTGTGTCGGTGTGTGTCTCAGTGTGTATCGGTGCGTCAATGTGTGTCTCTGTGTGTATCGGTGTGTCGATGTGTGTCTCAGTGTGTATCGGTGTGTCAATGTGTGTCTCCGTGTGTATCGGTGTGTCGATGTGTGTCTCAGTGTGTATCGGTGTGTCGATGTCTGTCTCAGTGTGTATCGGTGCGTCAATGTGTGTCTCTGTGTGTATCGGTGTGTCGATGTGTGTCTCAGTGTGTATCGGTGTGTCGATGTGTGTCTCAGTGTGTATCGGTGTGTCGGTGTGTGTCTCAGTGTGTATCGGTGCGTCAATGTGTGTCTCAGTGTGTATCGGTGTGTCAATATGTGTCTCAGTGTGTATTGGTGTGTCGATGTCTGTCTCAGTGTGTATCGGTGCGTCAATGTGTGTCTCAGTGTGTATCGGTGTGTCGATGTGTGTCTCAGTGTGTATCGGTGTGTCAATGTGTGTCCCCGTGTGTATCATTGTGTCGATGTGTGTCTCAGTGTGTATCGGTGTGTCTCAGTGTGTCTCAGTGTGTATTGGTGTGTCGATGTGTGTCTCAGTGTGTATTGGTGTGTCGATGTGTGTCTCAGTGTGTATTGGTGTGTCGATGTGTATGTCAGTGTGTAACGGCATGTCGATGTGAGTCTCAGTGTGTATCGGTGTGTCGGTGTGTGTCTCAGTGTGTATCGGCGTGTCGATGTGTGTCTCAGTGTGTATCGGTGCGTCAATGTGTGTCTCAGTGTGTATCGGTGTGTCAATGTGTGTCTCCGTGTGTATCGTTGTGTCAATGTGTGTCTCTGTGTGTATTGGTGTGTCGATGTGTGTCTCCGTGTGTATCGTTGTGTCGATGTGTGTATCGGTGTGTCTCAGTGTGTCTCAGTGTGTATTGGTGTGTCGATGTGTGTCTCAGTGTGTATTGGTCTGTCGATGTGTGTCTCAGTGTGTATTGGTGTGTCGATGTGTGTCTCAGTGTGTATCGGTGTGTCAATGTGTGTCTCCGTGTGTATCGTTGTGTCAATGTGTGTCTCTGTGTGTATCGGTGTGTCGATGTGTGTCTCCGTGTGTATCGTTGTGTCGCTGTGTGTCTCAGTGTGTATCGGTGTGTCTCAGTGTGTATTGGTGTGTTGATGTGAGTCCCAGTGTGGATCTGTGTGTCGATGTGTGTCTCAGTGTGTATCGGTGTGTTGATGTGAGTCTCAGTGTGTATCGGTGTGTCGATGTGTGTCTCAGTGTGTATCGGTGTGTCGATGTGAGTCTCAGTGTGTATCGGTGTGTCGATGTGAGTCTCAGTGTGTATCGGTGTGTCGATGTGAGTCTCAGTGTGTATCGGTGTGTCGATGTGAGTCTCAGTGTGTATCGGTGTGTCGATGTGAGTCTCAGTGTGGATCGGTGTGCCGATGTGAGTCTCAGTGTGGATCGGTGTGTCGATGTGAGTCTCAGTGTGTATCGGTGTGTTGATGTGAGTCTCAGTGTGTATCGGTGTGTCGATGTGAGTCTCAGTGTGTATCGGTGTGTTGATGTGAGTCTCAGTGTGGATCGGTGTGTCGATGTGTGTCCCAGTGTGTATTGCTGTGTCGCCGTGTGTCTCAGTGTGAGTTGATGTGTGTCTCAGTGTATATTGGTGCGTCAATCTGTGTATCGGTGTGTTGATGAGCATCTCAGTGTGTATCGGTGTGTCGATGTTGGTCTCAGTGTGTATCGGTGTGTCGGTGTGTTTCTCAGTGTGTATTGGTGTGTCGGTGTGTGTATTGGTGTCTCAGTGTGTATTGGTGTGTCGATGTGTGTCTCAGTGTGTATCAGTGTGTCGATGTGTATCTCAGTGTGTAACGGCATGTCGATGTGAGTCTCAGTGTGTTTTGGTGTGTTGGTGTGTGTCTCAGTGTGTATCGGTGCGTCAATGTGTGTCTCAGTGTGTATCGGTGTGCCAATGTGTGTCTCAGTGTGTATTGGTGGGTCGATGTGTGTCTCAGTGTGTATCGGTGTGTCAATGTGTGTCTCAGTGTATCGGTGTGTCGATGTGTGTCTCAGTGTGTATCGGTGTGTCAATGTGTGTCTCAGTGTATCGGTGTGTCGATGTTGGTCTCAGTGTGTATCGGTGTGTCGATGTTGGTCTCAGTGTGTATCGGTGTGTCACTGTGTGTCTCAGTGTGTATCGGTGTGTCGATGTGTGTCTCAGGATGTATTGGTGTGTCGATGTTGGTCTCAGTGTGTATCGGTGTGTCAATGTGTGTCTCAGTGTGTATCGGTGTGTCACTGTGTGTCTCAGTGTGTATCGGTGTGTCGATGTGCGTCTTGGTGTGTATCGGTGTGTCGATGTGCGTCTTGGTGTGTATCGGTGTTTCGATGTGCATCTCGGTGTGTGTCGATGTGTGTCTCAGTGTGTATTGGTGTGTCCATGTGAGTCTCAGTGTGTCGATGTGAGTCTCAGTGCGTATCGGTGTGTCGGTGTGTGTCTCAGTGTGTATCGGTGTGTCAGTGTGTGTCGATGTGTGTATCGGTGTGTCGATGTGTGTCTCAGTGTGTATTGGTGTGTCAATGTGTGTCTCCGTGTGTATCAGTATGTCCATGTGACTCAGTGTGTCGATGTGTGTCTCAGTGTGTATTGGTGTGTCGATGTGTGTGTCAGGATGTATTGGTGTGTCGATGTGTATCTCAGTGTGTTTTGGTGTGTCGATGTGTGTCTCAGTGTATATCGGTGCGTCAATGTGTGTCTCAGTGTGTATCGGTGTGTCGATGTGTGTCCCAGTGTGTATTGGTGTGTCGATGTGTGTCTCAGTGTGTATCCGTGTGTCGATGTGTGTCTCACTGTGTATCGGTGTGTCAATGTGTGTCTCAGTGTGTATTGGTGTGTCGATGTGTGTCTCGGTGTGTATCGGTGTGTCGATGTGTGTCTCAGTACATATCAACGCTTCTCAGTGTGTCTCAGTTTGCATCGGTGTGTCGATGTGAGTCTCAGTGTGTATCGGTGTGTCGATATGAGTCTCAGTGTGTATCGGTGTGTCGATGTGTGTCTCAGTGTGTATCGGTGTGTCGAAGTGTGTCTCAGTGTGTAGCGGTGTGTCGATGTGTGTCTCAGTGCGTATTGGTGTGTCGATGTGAGTCTCAGTGTGTATCGGTGTGTCTATGTGTGTCTCAGTGTGTATCGGTGTGTCGATATGAGTCTCAGTGTGTATCGGCATGTCGATGTGTGTCTCAGTGTGTATCGGTGCGTCAATGTGTGTCGATGTGTGTATCGGTGTGTCAATGTGTGTCTCCGTGTGTATCGTTGTGTCGATGTGTGTCTCAGTATGTATCGTTTTGTCGATGTGTGTCTCAGACTGGATCGGTGTGTCGATGTGTGTCTCAGTGTGTATCGGTGTATCCATGTGTGTCTCAGTGTGTATCGGTGTGTCGATGTGTGTCTCAGTGTGTCGCGGTGTGTCGATGTGTGTCTCAGTGCGTATCGGTGTGTTGATGTGTGTCTCAGTGTGTGTCGATGTGTGTCTCAGTGTATCGGTGTGTCGGTGTGTGTCTCAGTGTGTGACGATGTGTGTCTCAGTGTGTGTCGTGTGTGCCTCAGTGCGTATCGGTGTGTTGATGTGTGTCTCAGTGTGTGTCGGTGTGTGTCTCAGTGTGTATCGGTGTGTCGATGTGTGTCTCAGTGTGTATTGGTGTGTCGATGTGTGTCCCAGTGTGTGTTGGTGTGTTGATGTGAGTCTCAGTGTGGATCTGTGTGTCGATGTGTGTCTCAGTGTGTATCGGTGTGTTGATGTGAGTATCAGTGTGTATCGGTGTGACGATGTGCGTCCCACTGTGTATCGATGTGTTGATGTGAGTCTCAGTGTGGATCGGTGTGTCGATGTGAGTCTCAGTGTGTATCGGTGTGTTGATGTGAGTCTCAGTGTGTATCGGTGTGTCGATGTGAGTCTCAGTGTGTATCGGTGTGTTGATGTGAGTCTCAGTGTGGATCGGTGTGTCGATGTGTGTCCCAGTGTGTGTTGCTGTGTCGATGTGTGTCTCAGTGTGAGTTGATGTGTGTCTCAGTGTATATTGGCGCGTCAATCTGTGTATCGGTGTGTTGATGAGCATCTCAGTGTGTATCGGTGTGTCGATGTTGGTCTCAGTGTGTATCGGTGTGTCGGTGTGTGTCTCAGTGTGTATTGGTGTCTCAGTGTGTATTGGTGTGTCGATGTGTGTCTCAGTGTGTATCAGTGTGTCGATGTGTATCTCAGTGTGTAACGGCATGTCGATGTGAGTCTCAGTGTGTATTGGTGTGTTGGTGTGTGTCTCAGTGTGTATCGGTGCGTCAATGTGTGTCTCAGTGTGTATCGGTGTGCCAATGTGTGTCTCAGTGTGTATTGGTGGGTCGATGTGTGTCTCAGTGTGTATCGGTGTGTCAATGTGTGTCTCAGTGTATCGGTGTGTCAATGTGTGTCTCAGTGTGTATCGGTGTGTCAATGTGTGTCTCAGTGTATCGGTGTGTCGATGTGTGTCTCAGTGTGTATCGGTGTGTCAATGTGTGTCTCAGTGTATCGGTGTGTCGATGTGTGTTTCAGTGTGTATTGGTGTGTCAATGTGTGTCTCTGTGTGTATCGTTGTGTCAATGTGTGTCTCTGTGTGTATCGGTGTGTCGATGTGTGTCTCAGTGTGTATCGGTGTGTCGATGTGTGTCTCAGTGTGTATCGGTGCGTCAATGTGTGTCTCAGTGTGTATCGGTGCGTCAATGTGTGTCTCAGTGTGTATTGGTGGGTTGATGTGTGTCTCAGTGTGTATCGGTATGTCGATGTGTGTCTCAGTGTGTATCGGTGTGTCAATGTGTGTCTCAGTGTGTATTGGTGGGTCGATGTGTGTCTCTGTGTGTATCGGTGTGTCAATGTGTGTCTCAGTGTGTATCAGTGCGTCAATGTGTGTCTCAGTGTGTATCGGTGTGTCTCAGTGTGTCTCAGTGTGTATTGGTGTGTCGATGTGTGTCTCAGTGTGTATTGGTGTGTCGATGTGTGTCTCAGTGTGTATTGGTGTGTCGATGTGTATGTCAGTGTGTAACGGCATGTCGATGTGAGTCTCAGTGTGTATCGGTGTGTCGGTGTGTGTCTCAGTGTGTATCGGCGTGTCGATGTGTGTCTCAGTGTGTATCGGTGCGTCAATGTGTGTCTCAGTGTGTATCGGTGTGTCAATGTGTGTCTCCGTGTGTATCGTTGTGTCAATGTGTGTCTCTGTGTGTATTGGTGTGTCGATGTGTGTCTCCGTGTGTATCGTTGTGTCGATGTGTGTATCGGTGTGTCTCAGTGTGTCTCAGTGTGTATTGGTGTGTCGATGTGTGTCTCAGTGTGTATTGGTCTGTCGATGTGTGTCTCAGTGTGTATTGGTGTGTCGATGTGTGTCTCAGTGTGTATCGGTGTGTCAATGTGTGTCTCCGTGTGTATCGTTGTGTCAATGTGTGTCTCTGTGTGTATCGGTGTGTCGATGTGTGTCTCCGTGTGTATCGTTGTGTCGCTGTGTGTCTCAGTGTGTATCGGTGTGTCTCAGTGTGTATTGGTGTGTTGATGTGAGTCCCAGTGTGGATCTGTGTGTCGATGTGTGTCTCAGTGTGTATCGGTGTGTTGATGTGAGTCTCAGTGTGTATCGGTGTGTCGATGTGTGTCTCAGTGTGTATCGGTGTGTCGATGTGAGTCTCAGTGTGTATCGGTGTGTCGATGTGAGTCTCAGTGTGTATCGGTGTGTCGATGTGAGTCTCAGTGTGTATCGGTGTGTCGATGTGAGTCTCAGTGTGTATCGGTGTGTCGATGTGAGTCTCAGTGTGGATCGGTGTGCCGATGTGAGTCTCAGTGTGGATCGGTGTGTCGATGTGAGTCTCAGTGTGTATCGGTGTGTTGATGTGAGTCTCAGTGTGTATCGGTGTGTCGATGTGAGTCTCAGTGTGTATCGGTGTGTTGATGTGAGTCTCAGTGTGGATCGGTGTGTCGATGTGTGTCCCAGTGTGTATTGCTGTGTCGCCGTGTGTCTCAGTGTGAGTTGATGTGTGTCTCAGTGTATATTGGTGCGTCAATCTGTGTATCGGTGTGTTGATGAGCATCTCAGTGTGTATCGGTGTGTCGATGTTGGTCTCAGTGTGTATCGGTGTGTCGGTGTGTTTCTCAGTGTGTATTGGTGTGTCGGTGTGTGTATTGGTGTCTCAGTGTGTATTGGTGTGTCGATGTGTGTCTCAGTGTGTATCAGTGTGTCGATGTGTATCTCAGTGTGTAACGGCATGTCGATGTGAGTCTCAGTGTGTTTTGGTGTGTTGGTGTGTGTCTCAGTGTGTATCGGTGCGTCAATGTGTGTCTCAGTGTGTATCGGTGTGCCAATGTGTGTCTCAGTGTGTATTGGTGGGTCGATGTGTGTCTCAGTGTGTATCGGTGTGTCAATGTGTGTCTCAGTGTATCGGTGTGTCGATGTGTGTCTCAGTGTGTATCGGTGTGTCAATGTGTGTCTCAGTGTATCGGTGTGTCGATGTTGGTCTCAGTGTGTATCGGTGTGTCGATGTTGGTCTCAGTGTGTATCGGTGTGTCACTGTGTGTCTCAGTGTGTATCGGTGTGTCGATGTGTGTCTCAGGATGTATTGGTGTGTCGATGTTGGTCTCAGTGTGTATCGGTGTGTCAATGTGTGTCTCAGTGTGTATCGGTGTGTCACTGTGTGTCTCAGTGTGTATCGGTGTGTCGATGTGCGTCTTGGTGTGTATCGGTGTGTCGATGTGCGTCTTGGTGTGTATCGGTGTTTCGATGTGCATCTCGGTGTGTGTCGATGTGTGTCTCAGTGTGTATTGGTGTGTCCATGTGAGTCTCAGTGTGTCGATGTGAGTCTCAGTGCGTATCGGTGTGTCGGTGTGTGTCTCAGTGTGTATCGGTGTGTCAGTGTGTGTCGATGTGTGTATCGGTGTGTCGATGTGTGTCTCAGTGTGTATTGGTGTGTCAATGTGTGTCTCCGTGTGTATCAGTATGTCCATGTGACTCAGTGTGTCGATGTGTGTCTCAGTGTGTATTGGTGTGTCGATGTGTGTGTCAGGATGTATTGGTGTGTCGATGTGTATCTCAGTGTGTTTTGGTGTGTCGATGTGTGTCTCAGTGTATATCGGTGCGTCAATGTGTGTCTCAGTGTGTATCGGTGTGTCGATGTGTGTCCCAGTGTGTATTGGTGTGTCGATGTGTGTCTCAGTGTGTATCCGTGTGTCGATGTGTGTCTCACTGTGTATCGGTGTGTCAATGTGTGTCTCAGTGTGTATTGGTGTGTCGATGTGTGTCTCGGTGTGTATCGGTGTGTCGATGTGTGTCTCAGTACATATCAACGCTTCTCAGTGTGTCTCAGTTTGCATCGGTGTGTCGATGTGAGTCTCAGTGTGTATCGGTGTGTCGATATGAGTCTCAGTGTGTATCGGTGTGTCGATGTGTGTCTCAGTGTGTATCGGTGTGTCGAAGTGTGTCTCAGTGTGTAGCGGTGTGTCGATGTGTGTCTCAGTGCGTATTGGTGTGTCGATGTGAGTCTCAGTGTGTATCGGTGTGTCTATGTGTGTCTCAGTGTGTATCGGTGTGTCGATATGAGTCTCAGTGTGTATCGGCATGTCGATGTGTGTCTCAGTGTGTATCGGTGCGTCAATGTGTGTCGATGTGTGTATCGGTGTGTCAATGTGTGTCTCCGTGTGTATCGTTGTGTCGATGTGTGTCTCAGTATGTATCGTTTTGTCGATGTGTGTCTCAGACTGGATCGGTGTGTCGATGTGTGTCTCAGTGTGTATCGGTGTATCCATGTGTGTCTCAGTGTGTATCGGTGTGTCGATGTGTGTCTCAGTGTGTCGCGGTGTGTCGATGTGTGTCTCAGTGCGTATCGGTGTGTTGATGTGTGTCTCAGTGTGTGTCGATGTGTGTCTCAGTGTATCGGTGTGTCGGTGTGTGTCTCAGTGTGTGACGATGTGTGTCTCAGTGTGTGTCGTGTGTGCCTCAGTGCGTATCGGTGTGTTGATGTGTGTCTCAGTGTGTGTCGGTGTGTGTCTCAGTGTGTATCGGTGTGTCGATGTGTGTCTCAGTGTGTATTGGTGTGTCGATGTGTGTCCCAGTGTGTGTTGGTGTGTTGATGTGAGTCTCAGTGTGGATCTGTGTGTCGATGTGTGTCTCAGTGTGTATCGGTGTGTTGATGTGAGTATCAGTGTGTATCGGTGTGACGATGTGCGTCCCACTGTGTATCGATGTGTTGATGTGAGTCTCAGTGTGGATCGGTGTGTCGATGTGAGTCTCAGTGTGTATCGGTGTGTTGATGTGAGTCTCAGTGTGTATCGGTGTGTCGATGTGAGTCTCAGTGTGTATCGGTGTGTTGATGTGAGTCTCAGTGTGGATCGGTGTGTCGATGTGTGTCCCAGTGTGTGTTGCTGTGTCGATGTGTGTCTCAGTGTGAGTTGATGTGTGTCTCAGTGTATATTGGCGCGTCAATCTGTGTATCGGTGTGTTGATGAGCATCTCAGTGTGTATCGGTGTGTCGATGTTGGTCTCAGTGTGTATCGGTGTGTCGGTGTGTGTCTCAGTGTGTATTGGTGTCTCAGTGTGTATTGGTGTGTCGATGTGTGTCTCAGTGTGTATCAGTGTGTCGATGTGTATCTCAGTGTGTAACGGCATGTCGATGTGAGTCTCAGTGTGTATTGGTGTGTTGGTGTGTGTCTCAGTGTGTATCGGTGCGTCAATGTGTGTCTCAGTGTGTATCGGTGTGCCAATGTGTGTCTCAGTGTGTATTGGTGGGTCGATGTGTGTCTCAGTGTGTATCGGTGTGTCAATGTGTGTCTCAGTGTATCGGTGTGTCAATGTGTGTCTCAGTGTGTATCGGTGTGTCAATGTGTGTCTCAGTGTATCGGTGTGTCGATGTGTGTCTCAGTGTGTATCGGTGTGTCAATGTGTGTCTCAGTGTATCGGTGTGTCGATGTGTGTTTCAGTGTGTATTGGTGTGTCAATGTGTGTCTCTGTGTGTATCGTTGTGTCAATGTGTGTCTCTGTGTGTATCGGTGTGTCGATGTGTGTCTCAGTGTGTATCGGTGTGTCGATGTGTGTCTCAGTGTGTATCGGTGCGTCAATGTGTGTCTCAGTGTGTATCGGTGCGTCAATGTGTGTCTCAGTGTGTATTGGTGGGTTGATGTGTGTCTCAGTGTGTATCGGTATGTCGATGTGTGTCTCAGTGTGTATCGGTGTGTCAATGTGTGTCTCAGTGTGTATTGGTGGGTCGATGTGTGTCTCTGTGTGTATCGGTGTGTCAATGTGTGTCTCAGTGTGTATCAGTGCGTCAATGTGTGTCTCAGTGTGTATTGGTGGGTCGATGTGTGTCTCAGTGTGTATCGGTGTGTCAATGTGTGTCTCCGTGTGTATCGTTGTGTCAATGTGTGTCTCTGTGTGTATCGTTGTGTCAATGTGAGTCTCAGTGCGTATCGGTGTGTCGATGTGTGTCTCAGTGTGTATCGGTGTGTCGATGTGTGTCTCCGTGTGTATCGTTGTGTCGGTGTGTGTCTCAGTGTGTTTTGGTGTGTCGATGTGTGTCTCAGTGTGTATCGGTGTGTCGATGTGTGTCTCAGTGTGTTTTGGTGTGTCGATGTGCGTCTCAATGCGTATTGGCATGTCGATGTGAGTCTCAGTGTGTGTCGATGTGTGTCTCAGTGTGGATCGGTGTGTCGATGTGTGTCTCAGTGTGTATCGGTGTGTTGATGTGTGTCTCCGTGTGTATCGTTGTGTCGGTGTGTGTCTCAGTGTGTATCGGTGCGTCAATGTGTGTCTCAGTGTGTATCGGTGTGTCAATGTGTGTCTCAGTGTGTATTGGTGGGTCGATGCGTGTCTCAGTGTGTATCGGCGTGTCAATGTGTGTCTCCGTGTGTATCGGTGTGTCGATGTGTGTCTCAGTGTGTATCGGTGTGTCGGTGTGTGTCTCAGTGTGTATCGGTGTGTCGATGTGTGTCTCAGTGTGTATCGGTGTGTCAATGTGTGTCTCCGTGTGTATCGGTGTGTCGATGTGTGTCTCAGTGTGTATCGGTGTGTCGATGTCTGTCTCAGTGTGTATCGGTGCGTCAATGTGTGTCTCTGTGTGTATCGGTGTGTCGATGTGTGTCTCAGTGTGTATCGGTGTGTCGATGTGTGTCTCAGTGTGTATCGGTGTGTCGGTGTGTGTCTCAGTGTGTATCGGTGCGTCAATGTGTGTCTCAGTGTGTATCGGTGTGTCAATATGTGTCTCAGTGTGTATTGGTGTGTCGATGTCTGTCTCAGTGTGTATCGGTGCGTAAATGTGTGTCTCAGTGTGTATCGGTGTGTCGATGTGTGTCTCAGTGTGTATCGGTGTGTCAATGTGTGTCCCCGTGTGTATCATTGTGTCGATGTGTGTCTCAGTGTGTATCGGTGTGTCTCAGTGTGTATTGGTGTGTCGATGTGTGTCTCAGTGTGTATCGGTGTGTCAATGTGTGTCTCCGTGTGTATCGTTGTGTCAATGTGTGTCTCTGTGTGTATCGGTGTGTCGATGTGTGTCTCCGTGTGTATAGTTGTGTCGATGTGTGTCTCAGTGTGTATCGGTGTGTCTCAGTGTGTCTCAGTGTGTATTGGTGTGTCGATGTGTGTCCCAGTGTGTATTCGTGTGTTGATGTGAGTCCCAGTGTGGATCTGTGTGTCGATGTGAGTCTCAGTGCGTATCGGTGTGTCAAAGTGTGTCTCAGTGTGTATCGGTGTGTCGATGTGTGTCCCAGTGTGTATTGGTGTGTTGATGTGAGTCCCAGTGTGGATCTGTGTGTCAATGTGAGTCTCAGTGCGTATCGGTGTGTTGATGTGAGTCTCAGTGTGTATCGGTGTGTCAATGTGTGTCTCAGTATGTATTGGTGTGTCAATGTGTGTCTCCGTGTGTATCGGTATGTCCATGATAGTCTCAGTGTGTCGATGTGTGTCTCAGTGTGTATTGGTGTGTCGATGTGTGTCTCAGTGTGTATTGGTGTGTCGATGTGTGTCTCAGTGTGTATTGGTGTGTCGATGTGTATGTCAGTGTGTAACGGCATGTCGATGTGAGTCTCAGTGTGTATCGGTGTGTCGGTGTGTGTCTCAGTGTGTATCGGCGTGTCGATGTGTGTCTCAGTGTGTATCGGTGCGTCAATGTGTGTCTCAGTGTGTATCGGTGTGTCAATGTGTGTCTCCGTGTGTATCGTTGTGTCAATGTGTGTCTCTGTGTGTATTGGTGTGTCGATGTGTGTCTCCGTGTGTATCGTTGTGTCGATGTGTGTCTCAGTGTGTATCGGTGTGTCTCAGTGTGTCTCAGTGTGTATTGGTGTGTCGATGTGTGTCTCAGTGTGTATTGGTGTGTCAATGTGTGTCTCAGTGTGTATCGGCGTGTCAATGTGTGTCTCAGTGTGTATCGGTGTGTCAATGTGTGTCTCCGTGTGTATCGGTGTGTCGATGTGTGTCTCAGTGTGTATCGGTGTGTCAATGTGTGTCTCCGTGTGTATCGTTGTGTCAATGTGTGTCTCTGTGTGTATCGGTGTGTCGATGTGTGTCTCCGTGTGTATCGTTGTGTCGCTGTGTGTCTCAGTGTGTATCGGTGTGTCGATGTGTGTATTGGTGTGTCGATGTGTGTCCCAGTGTGTATTGGTGTGTTGATGTGAGTCCCAGTGTGGATCTGTGTGTCGATGTGTGTCTCAGTGAGTATCGGTGTGTTGATGTGAGTCTCAGTGTGTATCGGTGTGTCGATGTGTGTCTCAGTGTGTATCGGTGTGTCGATGTGTGTCTCAGTGTGTATCGGTGTGTCGATGTGTGTCTCAGTGTGTATCGGTGTGTCGATGTGAGTCTCAGTGTGTATCGGTGTGTCGATGTGAGTCTCAGTGTGTATCGGTGTGTCGATGTGAGTCTCAGTGTGTATCGGTGTGTCGATGTTAGTCTCAGTGTGTATCGGTGTGTCGATGTGAATCTCAGTGTGGATCGGTGTGCCGATGTGAGTCTCAGTGTGGATCGGTGTGTCGATGTGAGTCTCAGTGTGTATCGGTGTGTTGATGTGAGTCTCAGTGTGTATCGGTGTGTCGATGTGAGTCTCAGTGTGTATCGGTGTGTTGATGTGAGTCTCAGTGTGGATCGGTGTGTCGATGTGTGTCCCAGTGTGTATTGCTGTGTCGACGTGTGTCTCAGTGTGAGTTGATGTGTGTCTCAGTGTATATTGGTGCGTCAATCTGTGTATCGGTGTGTTGATGAGCATCTCAGTGTGTATCGGTGTGTCGATGTTGGTCTCAGTGTGTATCGGTGTGTCGGTGTGTTTCTCAGTGTGTATTGGTGTGTCGGTGTGTGTCTCAGTGTGTATTGGTGTCTCAGTGTGTATTGGTGTGTCGATGTGTGTCTCAGTGTGTATCAGTGTGTCGATGTGTATCTCAGTGTGTAACGGCATGTCGATGTGAGTCTCAGTGTGTATTGGTGTTTTGGTGTGTGTCTCAGTGTGTATCGGTGCGTCAATGTGTGTCTCAGTGTGTATCGGTGTGCCAATGTGTGTCTCAGTGTGTATTGGTGGGTCGATGTGTGTCTCAGTGTGTATCGGTGTGTCAATGTGTGTCTCAGTGTGTATCAGTGCGTCAATGTGTGTCTCAGTGTGTATTGGTGGGTCGATGTGTGTCTCAGTGTGTATCGGCGTGTCAATGTGTGTCTCAGTGTGTATCGGTGTGTCAATGTGTGTCTCCGTGTGTATCGGTGTGTCGATCTGTGTCTCCGTGTGTATCGTTGTGTCGATGTGTGTCTCAGTATGTATCGTTTTGTCGATGTGTGTCTCAGTGTGTATTGGTCTGTCGATGTGTGTCTCAGTGTGTATTGGTCTGTCGATGTGTGTCTCAGTGTGTATCGGTGTGTCAATGTGTGTCTCCGTGTGTATCGTTGTGTCAATGTGTGTCTCTGTGTGTATCGGTGTGTCGATGTGTGTCTCCGTGTGTATCGTTGTGTCGCTGTGTGTCTCAGTGTGTATCGGTGTGTCTCAGTGTGTATTGGTGTGTCGATGTGTGTCCCAGTGTGTATTGGTGTGTTGATGTGAGTCCCAGTGTGGATCTGTGTGTCGATGTGTGTCTCAGTGAGTATCGGTGTGTTGATGTGAGTCTCAGTGTGTATCGGTGTGTCGATGTGTGTCTCAGTGTGTATCGGTGTGTCGATGTGTGTCTCAGTGTGTATCGGTGTGTCGATGTGTGTCTCAGTGTGTATCGGTGTGTCGATGTGAGTCTCAGTGTGTATCGGTGTGTCGATGTGAGTCTCAGTGTGTATCGGTGTGTCGATGTGAGTCTCAGTGTGTATCGGTGTGTCGATGTTAGTCTCAGTGTGTATCGGTGTGTCGATGTGAGTCTCAGTGTGGATCGGTGTGCCGATGTGAGTCTCAGTGTGGATCGGTGTGTCGATGTGAGTCTCAGTGTGTATCGGTGTGTTGATGTGAGTCTCAGTGTGGATCGGTGTGTCGATGTGTGTCCCAGTGTGTATTGCTGTGTCGACGTGTGTCTCAGTGTGAGTTGATGTGTGTCTCAGTGTATATTGGTGCGTCAATCTGTGTATCGGTGTGTTGATGAGCATCTCAGTGTGTATCGGTGTGTCGATGTTGGTCTCAGTGTGTATCGGTGTGTCGGTGTGTTTCTCAGTGTGTATTGGTGTGTCGGTGTGTGTCTCAGTGTGTATTGGTGTCTCAGTGTGTATTGGTGTGTCGATGTGTGTCTCAGTGCGTAACGGCATGTCGATGTGAGTCTCAGTGTGTATTGGTGTGTTGGTGTGTGTCTCAGTGTGTATCGGTGCGTCAATGTGTGTCTCAGTGTGTATCGGTGTGCCAATGTGTGTCTCAGTGTGTATTGGTGGGTCGATGTGTGTCTCAGTGTGTATCGGTGTGTCAATGTGTGTCTCAGTGTATCGGGGTGTCGATGTGTGTCTCAGTGTGTATCGGTATGTCGATGTGTGTCTCAGTGTGTATCGGTGTGTCAATGTGTGTCTCAGTGTGTATTGGTGGGTCGATGTGTGTCTCTGTGTGTATCGGTGTGTCAATGTGTGTCTCAGTGTGTATCGGTGCGTCAATGTGTGTCTCAGTGTGTATTGGTGGGTCGATGTGTGTCTCAGTGTGTATCGGTGTGTCAATGTGTGTCTCCGTGTGTATCGTTGTGTCAATGTGTGTCTCTGTGTGTATCGTTGTGTCAATGTGAGTCTCAGTGCGTATCGGTGTGTCGATGTGTGTCTCAGTGTGTATCGGTGTGTCGATGTGTGTCTCCGTGTGTATCGTTGTGTCGGTGTGTGTCTCAGTGTGTTTTGGTGTGTCGATGTGTGTCTCAGTGTGTATCGGTGTGTCGATGTGTGTCTCAGTGTGTTTTGGTGTGTCGATGTGCGTCTCAATGCGTGTTGGCATGTCGATGTGAGTCTCAGTGTGTGTCGATGTGTGTCTCAGTGTGGATCGGTGTGTCGATGTGTGTCTCAGTGTGTATCGGTGTGTCGATGTGTGTCTCCGTGTGTATCGTTGTGTCGGTGTGTGTCTCAGTGTGTATCGGTGCGTCAATGTGTGTCTCAGTGTGTATCGGTGTGTCAATGTGTGTCTCAGTGTGTATTGGTGGGTCGATGCGTGTCTCAGTGTGTATCGGCGTGTCAATGTGTGTCTCCGTGTGTATCGGTGTGTCGATGTGTGTCTCAGTGTGTATCGGTGTGTCGGTGTGTGTCTCAGTGTGTATCGGTGCGTCAATGTGTGTCTCTGTGTGTATCGGTGTGTCGATGTGTGTCTCAGTGTGTATCGGTGTGTCAATGTGTGTCTCCGTGTGTATCGGTGTGTCGATGTGTGTCTCAGTGTGTATCGGTGTGTCGATGTCTGTCTCAGTGTGTATCGGTGCGTCAATGTGTGTCTCTGTGTGTATCGGTGTGTCGATGGGTGTCTCAGTGTGTATCGGTGTGTCGATGTGTGTCTCAGTGTGTATCGGTGTGTCGGTGTGTGTCTCAGTGTGTATCGGTGCGTCAATGTGTGTCTCAGTGTGTATCGGTGTGTCAATATGTGTCTCAGTGTGTATTGGTGTGTCGATGTCTGTCTCAGTGTGTATCGGTGCGTCAATGTGTGTCTCAGTGTGTATCGGTGTGTCGATGTGTGTCTCAGTGTGTATCGGTGTGTCAATGTGTGTCCCCGTGTGTATCATTGTGTCGATGTGTGTCTCAGTGTGTATCGGTGTGTCTCAGTGTGTCTCAGTGTGTATTGGTGTGTCGATGTGTGTCTCAGTGTGTATTGGTGTGTCGATGTGTGTCTCAGTGTGTATCGGTGTGTCAATGTGTGTCTCCGTGTGTATCGTTGTGTCAATGTGTGTCTCAGTGTGTATCGGTGTGTCGATGTGTGTCTCCGTGTGTATAGTTGTGTCGATGTGTGTCTCAGTGTGTATCGCTGTGTCTCAGTGTGTCTCAGTGTGTATTGGTGTGTCGATGTGTGTCCCAGTGTGTATTCGTGTGTTGATGTGAGTCCCAGTGTGGATCTGTGTGTCGATGTGAGTCTCAGTGCGTATCGGTGTGTCAAAGTGTGTCTCAGTGTGTATCGGTGTGTCGATGTGTGTCCCAGTGTGTATTGGTGTGTTGATGTGAGTCCCAGTGTGGATCTGTGTGTCAATGTGAGTCTCAGTGCATATCGGTGTGTTGTTGTGAGTCTCAGTGTGTATCGGTGTGTCAATGTGTGTCTCAGTATGTATTGGTGTGTCAATGTGTGTCTCCGTGTGTATCGGTATGTCCATGATAGTCTCAGTGTGTCGATGTGTGTCTCAGTGTGTATTGGTGTGTCGATGTGTGTCTCAGTGTGTATTGGTGTGTCGATGTGTGTCTCAGTGTGTATTGGTGTGTCGATGTGTATGTCAGTGTGTAACGGCATGTCGATGTGAGTCTCAGTGTGTATCGGTGTGTCGGTGTGTGTCTCAGTGTGTATCGGCGTGTCGATGTGTGTCTCAGTGTGTATCGGTGCGTCAATGTGTGTCTCAGTGTGTATCGGTGTGTCAATGTGTGTCTCCGTGTGTATCGTTGTGTCAATGTGTGTCTCTGTGTGTATTGGTGTGTCGATGTGTGTCTCCGTGTGTATCGTTGTGTCGATGTGTGTCTCAGTGTGTATCGGTGTGTCTCAGTCTGTCTCAGTGTGTATTGGTGTGTCGATGTGTGTCTCAGTGTGTATTGGTGTGTCAATGTGTGTCTCAGTGTGTATCGGCGTGTCAATGTGTGTCTCAGTGTGTATCGGTGTGTCAATGTGTGTCTCCGTGTGTATCGTTGTGTCGATGTGTGTCTCAGTATGTATCGTTTTGTCGATGTGTGTCTCAGTGTGTATTGGTCTGTCGATGTGTGTCTCAGTGTGTATTGGTGTGTCGATGTGTGTCTCAGTGTGTATCGGTGTGTCAATGTGTGTCTCCGTGTGTATCGTTGTGTCAATGTGTGTCTCTGTGTGTATCGGTGTGTCGATGTGTGTCTCCGTGTGTATCGTTGTGTCGCTGTGTGTCTCAGTGTGTATCGGTGTGTCTCAGTGTGTATTGGTGTGTCGATGTGTGTCCCAGTGTGTATTGGTGTGTTGATGTGAGTCTCAGTGTGGATCGGTGTGCCGATGTGAGTCTCAGTGTGGATCGGTGTGTCGATGTGAGTCTCAGTGTGGATCGGTGTGTCGGTGTGAGTCTCAGTGTGGATCGGTGTGTCGATGTGAGTCTCAGTGTGTATCGGTGTGTTGATGTGAGTCTCAGTGTGTATCGGTGTGTCGATGTGAGTCTCAGTGTGTATCGGTGTGTTGATGTGAGTCTCAGTGTGGATCGGTGTGTCGATGTGTGTCCCAGTGTGTATTGCTGTGTCGACGTGTGTCTCAGTGTGAGTTGATGTGTGTCTCAGTGTATATTGGTGCGTCAATCTGTGTATCGGTGTGTTGATGAGCATCTCAGTGTGTATCGGTGTGTCGATGTTGGTCTCAGTGTGTATCGGTGTGTCGGTGTGTTTCTCAGTGTGTATTGGTGTGTCGGTGTGTGTCTCAGTGTGTATTGGTGTCTCAGTGTGTATTGGTGTGTCGATGTGTGTCTCAGTGTGTATCAGTGTGTCGATGTGTATCTCAGTGTGTAACGGCATGTCGATGTGAGTCTCAGTGTGTATTGGTGTGTTGGTGTGTGTCTCAGTGTGTATCGGTGCGTCAATGTGTGTCTCAGTGTGTATCGGTGTGCCAATGTGTGTCTCAGTGTGTATTGGTGGGTCGATGTGTGTCTCAGTGTGTATCGGTGTGTCAATGTGTGTCTCAGTGTATCGGTGTGTCGATGTGTGTCTCAGTGTGTATCGGTGTGTCAATGTGTGTCTCAGTGTATCGGTGTGTCGATGTGTGTCTCAGTGTGTATCGGTGTGTCAATGTGTGTCTCAGTGTATCGGTGTGTCGATGTGTGTTTCAGTGTGTATTGGTGTGTCAATGTGTGTCTCAGTGTGTATCGGTGCGTCAATGTGTGTCTCAGTGTGTATCGTTGTGTCAATGTGTGTCTCTGTGTGTATCGGTGTGTCGATGTGTGTCTCAGTGTGTATCGGTGTGTCGATGTGTGTCTCAGTGTGTATTGGTGGGTCGATGTGTGTCTCTGTGTGTATCGGTGCGTCAATGTGTGTCTCAGTGTGTATCGGTGCGTCAATGTGTGTCTCAGTGTGTATTGGTGGGTCGATGTGTGTCTCAGTGTGTATCGGTGCGTCAATGTGTGTCTCAGTGTGTATCGGTGCGTCAATGTGTGTCTCAGTGTGTATTGGTGGGTCGATGTGTGTCTCAGTGTGTATCGGTATGTCGATGTGTGTCTCAGTGTGTATCGGTGTGTCAATGTGTGTCTCTGTGTGTATCGTTGTGTCAATGTGAGTCTCAGTGCGTATCGGTGTGTCGATGTGTGTCTCAGTGTGTATCGGTGTGTCGATGTGTGTCTCCGTGTGTATCGTTGTGTCGGTGTGTGTCTCAGTGTGTATCGGTGTGTCAATGTGTGTCTCAGAGTGTATTGGTGGGTCGATGCGTGTCTCAGTGTGTATCGGTGTGTCAATGTGTGTCTCCGTGTGTATCGTTGTGTCAATGTGTGTCTCTGTGTGTATCGGTGTGTCGGTGTGTGTCTCAGTGTGTATCGGTGCGTCGGTGTGTGTCTCAGTGTGTATCGGTGCGTCAATGTGTGTCTCAGTGTGTATCGGTGCGTCAATGTGTGTCTCAGTGTGTATTGGTGTGTCGATGTCTGTCTCAGTGTGTATCGCTGCGTCAATGTGTGTCTCAGTGTGTATCGGTGTGTCGATGTGTGTCTCAGTGTGTATCGGTGTGTCAATGTGTGTCTCCGTGTGTATCGTTGTGTCGATGTGTGTCTCAGTGTGTATCGGTGTGTCTCAGTGTGTCTCAGTGTGTATTGGTGTGTCGACGTGTGTCTCAGTGTGTATTGGTGTGTCGATGTGTGTCTCAGTGTGTATCGGTGTGTCAATGTGTGTCTCAGTGTGTATCGGTGTGTCGATGTGTGTCTCCGTGTGTATCGTTGTGTCGATGTGTGTCTCAGTGTGTATCGGTGTGTCTCAGTGTGTCTCAGTGTGTATTGGTGTGTCGATGTGTGTCCCAGTGTGTATTGGTGTGTTGATGTGAGTCCCAGTGTGAATCTGTGTGTCGATGTGAGTCTCAGTGCGTATCGGTGTGTCAAAGTGTGTCTCAGTGTGTATCGGTGTGTCGATGTGTGTCCCAGTGTGTATTGGTGTGTTGATGTGAGTCCCAGTGTGGATCGGTGTGTCGGTGTGTGTCTCAGTGTGTATTGGTGTCTCAGTGTGTATTGGTGTGTCGATGTGTGTCTCAGTGTGTATCAGTGTGTCGATGTGTATCTCAGTGTGTAACGGTATGTCGATGTGAGTCTCAGTGTGTATTGGTGTGTTGGTGTGTGTCTCAGTGTGTATCGGTGCGTCAATGTGTGTCTCAGTGTGTATCGGTGTGCCAATGTGTGTCTCAGTGTGTATTGGTGGGTCGATGTGTGTCTCAGTGTGTATCGGTGTGTCAATGTGTGTCTCAGTGTATCGGTGTGTCAATGTGTGTCTCAGTGTGTATCGGTGTGTCAATGTGTGTCTCAGTGTATCGGTGTGTCGATGTGTGTCTCAGTGTGTATCGGTGTGTCAATGTGTGTCTCAGTGTATCGGTGTGTCGATGTGTGTTTCAGTGTGTATTGGTGTGTCAATGTGTGTCTCTGTGTGTATCGTTGTGTCAATGTGTGTCTCTGTGTGTATCGGTGTGTCGATGTGTGTCTCAGTGTGTATCGGTGCGTCAATGTGTGTCTCAGTGTGTATCGGTGCGTCAATGTGTGTCTCAGTGTGTATTGGTGGGTCGATGTGTGTCTCAGTGTGTATCGGTATGTCGATGTGTGTCTCAGTGTGTATCGGTGTGTCAATGTGTGTCTCAGTGTGTATTGGTGGGTCGATGTGTGTCTCTGTGTGTATCGGTGTATCAATGTGTGTCTCAGTGTGTATCGGTGCGTCAATGTGTGTCTCAGTGTGTATTGGTGGGTCGATGTGTGTCTCAGTGTGTATCGGTGTGTCAATGTGTGTCTCCGTGTGTATCGTTGTGTCAATGTGTGTCTCTGTGTGTATCGTTGTGTCAATGTGAGTCTCAGTGCGTATCGGTGTGTCGATGTGTGTCTCAGTGTGTATCGGTGTGTCGATGTGTGTCTCCGTGTGTATCGTTGTGTCGGTGTGTGTCTCAGTGTGTTTTGGTGTGTCGATGTGTGTCTCAGTGTGTATCGGTGTGTCGATGTGTGTCTCCGTGTGTATCGTTGTGTCGGTGTGTGTCTCAGTGTGTTTTGGTGTGTCGATGTGTGTCTCAGTGTGGATCGGTGTGTCGATGTGTGTCTCAGTGTGTATCGGTGTGTCGATGTGTGTCTCCGTGTGTATCGTTGTGTCGGTGTGTGTCTCAGTGTGTATCGGTGCGTCAATGTGTGTCTCAGTGTGTATCGGTGTGTCAATATGTGTCTCAGTGTGTATTGGTGGGTCGATGCGTGTCTCAGTGTGTATCGGCGTGTCAATGTGTGTCTCCGTGTGTATCGGTGTGTCGATGTGTGTCTCAGTGTGTATCGGTGTGTCGGTGTGTGTCTCAGTGTGTATCGGTGCGTCAATGTGTGTCTCTGTGTGTATCGGTGTGTCGATGTGTGTCTCAGTGTGTATCGGTGTGTCAATGTGTGTCTCCGTGTGTATCGGTGTGTCGATGTGTGTCTCAGTGTGTATCGGTGTGTCGATGTCTGTCTCAGTGTGTATTGGTGCGTCAATGTGTGTCTCTGTGTGTATCGGTGTGTCGATGTGTGTCTCAGTGTGTATCGGTGTGTCGATGTGTGTCTCAGTGTGTATTGGTGTGTCGATGTGTGTCTCAGTGTGTATTGGTGTGTCGATGTGTGTCTCAGTGTGTATCGGTGTGTCAATGTGTGTCTCCGTGTGTATCGTTGTGTCAATGTGTGTCTCAGTGTGTATCGGTGTGTCGATGTGTGTCTCCGTGTGTATAGTTGTGTCGATGTGTGTCTCAGTGTGTATCGGTGTGTCTCAGTGTGTCTCAGTGTGTATTGGTGTGTCGATGTGTGTCCCAGTGTGTATTCGTGTGTTGATGTGAGTCCCAGTGTGGATCTGTGTGTCGATGTGAGTCTCAGTGCGTATCGGTGTGTCAAAGTGTGTCTCAGTGTGTATCGGTGTGTCGATGTGTGTCCCAGTGTGTATTGGTGTGTTGATGTGAGTCCCAGTGTGGATCTGTGTGTCAATGTGAGTCTCAGTGCGTATCGGTGTGTTGATGTGAGTCTCAGTGTGTATCGGTGTGTCAATGTGTGTCTCAGTATGTATTGGTGTGTCAATATGTGTCTCCGTGTGTATCGGTATGTCCATGATAGTCTCAGTGTGTCGATGTGTGTCTCAGTGTGTATTGGTGTGTCGATGTGTGTCTCAGTGTGTATTGGTGTGTCGATGTGTGTCTCAGTGTGTATTGGTGTGTCGATGTGTATGTCAGTGTGTAACGGCATGTTGATGTGAGTCTCAGTGTGTATCGGTGTGTCGGTGTGTGTCTCAGTGTGTATCGGCGTGTCGATGTGTGTCTCAGTGTGTATCGGTGCGTCAATGTGTGTCTCAGTGTGTATCGGTGTGTCAATGTGTGTCTCCGTGTGTATCGTTGTGTCAATGTGTGTCTCTGTGTGTATTGGTGTGTCGATGTGTGTCTCCGTGTGTATCGTTGTGTCGATGTGTGTCTCAGTGTGTATCCGTGTGTCTCAGTGTGTCTCAGTGTGTATTGGTGTGTCGATGTGTGTCTCAGTGTGTATTGGTGTGTCAATGTGTGTCTCAGTGTGTATCGGCGTGTCAATGTGTGTCTCCGTGTGTATCGTTGTGTCGATGTGTGTCTCAGTATGTATCGTTTTGTCGATGTGTGTCTCAGTGTGTATTGGTCTGTCGATGTGTGTCTCAGTGTGTATTGCTGTGTCGATGTGTGTCTCAGTGTGTATCGGTGTGTCAATGTGTGTCTCCGTGTGTATCGTTGTGTCAATGTGTGTCTCTGTGTGTATCGGTGTGTCGATGTGTGTCTCCGTGTGTATCGTTGTGTCGCTGTGTGTCTCAGTGTGTATCGGTGTGTCTCAGTGTGTATTGGTGTGTCGATGTGTGTCCCAGTGTGTATTGGTGTGTTGATGTGAGTCCCAGTGTGGATCTGTGTGTCGATGTGTGTCTCAGTGTGTATCGGTGTGTTGATGTGAGTCTCAGTGTGTATCGGTGTGTCGATGTGTGTCTCAGTGTGTATCGGTGTGTCGATGTGTGTCTCAGTGTGTATCGGTGTGGCGATGTGTGTCTCAGTGTGTATCGGTGTGTCGATGTGAGTCTCAGTGTGTATCGGTGTGTCGATGTGAGTCTCAGTGTGTATCGGTGTGTCGATGTGAGTCTCAGTGTGTATCGGTGTGTCGATGTGAGTCTCAGTGTGTATCGGTGTGTCGATGTGAGTCTCAGTGTGGATCGGTGTGCCGATGTGAGTCTCAGTGTGGATCGGTGTGTCGATGTGAGTCTCAGTGTGGATCGGTGTGTCGATGTGAGTCTCAGTGTGGATCGGTGTGTCGATGTGAGTCTCAGTGTGTATCGGTGTGTTGATGTGAGTCTCAGTGTGTATCGGTGTGTCGATGTGAGTCTCAGTGTGTATTGGTGTGTTGATGTGAGTCTCAGTGTGGATCGGTGTGTCGATGTGTGTCCCAGTGTGTATTGCTGTGTCGACGTGTGTCTCAGTGTGAGTTGATGTGTGTCTCAGTGTATATTGGTGCGTCAATCTGTGTATCGGTGTGTTGATGAGCATCTCAGTGTGTATCGGTGTGTCGATGTTGGTCTCAGTGTGTATCGGTGTGTCGGTGTGTTTCTCAGTGTGTATTGGTGTGTCGGTGTGTGTCTCAGTGTGTATTGGTGTCTCAGTGTGTATTGGTGTGTCGATGTGTGTCTCAGTGTGTATCAGTGTGTCGATGTGTATCTCAGTGTGTAACGGCATGTCGATGTGAGTCTCAGTGTGTATTGGTGTGTTGGTGTGTGTCTCAGTGTGTATCGGTGCGTCAATGTGTGTCTCAGTGTGTATCGGTGTGCCAATGTGTGTCTCAGTGTGTATTGGTGGGTCGATGTGTGTCTCAGTGTGTATCGGTGTGTCAATGTGTGTCTCAGTGTATCGGTGTGTCGATGTGTGTCTCAGTGTGTATCGTTGTGTCAATGTGTGTCTCAGTGTATCGGTGTGTCGATGTGTGTCTCAGTGTGTATCGGTGTGTCAATGTGTGTCTCAGTGTATCGGTGTGTCGATGTGTGTTTCAGTGTGTATTGATGTGTCAATTTGTGTCTCAGTGTGTATCGGTGCGTCAATGTGTGTCTCAGTGTGTATCGTTGTGTCAATGTGTGTCTCTGTGTGTATCGGTGTGTCGATGTGTGTCTCAGTGTGTATCGGTGTGTCGATGTGTGTCTCAGTGTGTATTGGTGGGTCGATGTGTGTCTCTGTGTGTATCGGTGTGTCAATGTGTGTCTCAGTGTGTATCGGTGCGTCAATGTGTGTCTCAGTGTGTATTGGTGGGTCGATGTGTGTCTCAGTGTGTATCGGTGCGTCAATGTGTGTCTCAGTGTGTATCGGTGCGTCAATGT
This sequence comes from Mustelus asterias, assembly GCF_964213995.1. Taxonomy (NCBI): domain Eukaryota; kingdom Metazoa; phylum Chordata; class Chondrichthyes; order Carcharhiniformes; family Triakidae; genus Mustelus; species Mustelus asterias. Next base: position 48,791,356 of record NC_135813.1, on the reverse strand, counting down.
GTGTCTCAGTGTGTATTGGTGGGTCGATGTGTGTCTCAGTGTGTATCGGTATGTCGATGTGTGTCTCAGTGTGTATCGGTGTGTCAATGTGTGTCTCTGTGTGTATCGTTGTGTCAATGTGAGTCTCAGTGCGTATCGGTGTGTCGATGTGTGTCTCAGTGTGTATCGGTGTGTCGATGTGTGTCTCCGTGTGTATCGTTGTGTCGGTGTGTGTCTCAGTGTGTATTGGTGCGTCAATGTGTGTCTCAGTGTGTATTGGTGCGTCAATGTGTGTCTCCGTGTGTATCGGTGCGTCAATGTGTGTCTCAGTGTGTATCGTTGTGTCAATGTGTGTCTCTGTGTGTATCGGTGTGTCGATGTGTGTCTCAGTGTGTATCGGTGTGTCGATGTGTGTCTCAGTGTGTATTGGTGGGTCGATGTGTGTCTCTGTGTGTATCGGTGCGTCAATGTGTGTCTCAGTGTGTATCGGTGCGTCAATGTGTGTCTCAGTGTGTATTGGTGGGTCGATGTGTGTCTCAGTGTGTATCGGTGCGTCAATGTGTGTCTCTGTGTGTATCGGTGCGTCAATGTGTGTCTCAGTGTGTATTGGTGGGTCGATGAGTGTCTCAGTGTGTATCGGTATGTCGATGTGTGTCTCAGTGTGTATCGGTGTGTCAATGTGTGTCTCTGTGTGTATCGTTGTGTCAATGTGAGTCTCAGTGCGTATCGGTGTGTCGATGTGTGTCTCAGTGTGTATCGGTGTGTCGATGTGTGTCTCCGTGTGTATCGTTGTGTCGGTGTGTGTCTCAGTGTGTATTGGTGCGTCAATGTGTGTCTCAGTGTGTATTGGTGCGTCAATGTGTGTCTCCGTGTGTATCGTTGTGTCAATGTGTGTCTCTGTGTGTATCGTTGTGTCAATGTGAGTCTCAGTGCGCATCGGTGCGTCGATGTGTGTCTCAGTGTGTATCGGTGTGTCGATGTGTGTCTCAGTGTGTATCGGTGTGTCGATGTGTGTCTCCGTGTGTATCGTTGTGTCGGTGTGTGTCTCAGTGTGTATCGGTGCGTCAATGTGTGTCTCAGTGTGTATCGGTGTGTCAATGTGTGTCTCAGAGTGTATTGGTGGGTCGATGCGTGTCTCAGTGTGTATCGGTGTGTCAATGTGTGTCTCCGTGTGTATCGTTGTGTCAATGTGTGTCTCTGTGTGTATCGGTGTGTCGGTGTGTGTCTCAGTGTGTATCGGTGCGTCAATGTGTGTCTCAGTGTGTATCGGTGCGTCAATGTGTGTCTCAGTGTGTATTGGTGTGTCGATGTCTGTCTCAGTGTGTATCGGTGCGTCAATGTGTGTCTCAGTGTGTATTGGTGTGTCGATGTGTGTCTCAGTGTGTATCGGTGTGTCAATGTGTGTCTCCGTGTGTATCGTTGTGTCGATGTGTGTCTCAGTGTGTATCGGTGTGTCTCAGTGTGTCTCAGTGTGTATTGGTGTGTCGACGTGTGTCTCAGTGTGTATTGGTGTGTCGATGTGTGTCTCAGTGTGTATCGGTGTGTCAATGTGTGTCTCAGTGTGTATCGGTGTGTCGATGTGTGTCTCCGTGTGTATCGTTGTGTCGATGTGTGTCTCAGTGTGTATTGGTGTGTCTCAGTGTGTCTCAGTGTGTATTGGTGTGTCGATGTGTGTCCCAGTGTGTATTCGTGTGTTGATGTGAGTCCCAGTGTGGATCTGTGTGTCGATGTGAGTCTCAGTGCGTATCGGTGTGTCAAAGTGTGTCTCAGTGTGTATCGGTGTGTCGATGTGTGTCCCAGTGTGTATTGGTGTGTTGATGTGAGTCCCAGTGTGGATCTGTGTGTCAATGTGAGTCTCAGTGCGTATCGGTGTGTTGATGTGAGTCTCAGTGTGTATCGGTGTGTCAATGTGTGTCTCAGTGTGTATCGGTGTGTCGATGTGTGTCCCAGTGTGTATTGGTGTGTTGATGTGAGTCCCAGTGTGGATCTGTGTGTCAATGTGAGTCTCAGTGCGTATCGGTGTGTTGATGTGAGTCTCAGTGTGTATCGGTGTGTCTCAGTATGTATTGGTGTGTCAATGTGTGTCTCCGTGTGTATCGTTGTGTCAATGTGTGTCTCAGTGTGTATCGGTGTGTCGATGTGTGTCTCCGTGTGTATAGTTGTGTCGATGTGTGTCTCAGTGTGTATCGGTGTGTCTCAGTGTGTCTCAGTGTGTATTGTTGTGTCGATGTGTGTCCCAGTGTGTATTCGTGTGTTGATGTGAGTCCCAGTGTGGATCTGTGTGTCGATGTGAGTCTCAGTGCGTATCGGTGTGTCAAAGTGTGTCTCAGTGTGTATCGGTGTGTCGATGTGTGTCCCAGTGTGTATTGGTGTGTTGATGTGAGTCCCAGTGTGGATCTGTGTGTCAATGTGAGTCTCAGTGCGTATCGGTGTGTTGATGTGAGTCTCAGTGTGTATCGGTGTGTCAATGTGTGTCTCAGTATGTATTGGTGTGTCAATGTGTGTCTCCGTGTGTATCGGTATGTCCATGATAGTCTCAGTGTGTCGATGTGTGTCTCAGTGTGTATTGGTGTGTCGATGTGTGTCTCAGTGTGTATTGGTGTGTCGATGTGTGTCTCAGTGTGTATTGGTGTGTCGATGTGTATGTCAGTGTGTAACGGCATGTCGATGTGAGTCTCAGTGTGTATCGGTGTGTCGGTGTGTGTCTCAGTGTGTATCGGCGTGTCGATGTGTGTCTCAGTGTGTATCGGTGCGTCAATGTGTGTCTCAGTGTGTATCGGTGTGTCAATGTGTGTCTCCGTGTGTATCGTTGTGTCAATGTGTGTCTCTGTGTGTATTGGTGTGTCGATGTGTGTCTCCGTGTGTATCGTTGTGTCGATGTGTGTCTCAGTGTGTATCGGTGTGTCTCAGTGTGTCTCAGTGTGTATTGGTGTGTCGATGTGTGTCTCAGTGTGTATTGGTGTGTCAGTGTGTGTCTCAGTGTGTATCGGCGTGTCAATGTGTGTCTCAGTGTGTATCGGTGTGTCAATGTGTGTCTCCGTGTGTATCGGTGTGTCGATGTGTGTCTCCGTGTGTATCGTTGTGTCGATGTGTGTCTCAGTGTGTATCGGTGTGTCTCAGTGTGTATTGGTGTGTCGATGTGTGTCCCAGTGTGTATTGGTGTGTTGATGTGAGTCCCAGTGTGGATCTGTGTGTCGATGTGTGTCTCAGTGTGTATCGGTGTGTTGATGTGAGTCTCAGTGTGGATCGGTGTGTCGATGTGTGTCCCAGTGTGTATTGCTGTGTCGACGTGTGTCTCAGTGTGAGTTGATGTGTGTCTCAGTGTATATTGGTGCGTCAATCTGTGTATCGGTGTGTTGATGAGCATCTCAGTGTGTATCGTTGTGTCGATGTTGGTCTCAGTGTGTATCGGTGTGTCGGTGTGTGTCTCTGTGTGTATTGGTGTGTCAATGTGTGTCTCCGTGTGTATCAGTATGTCCATGTGACTCAGTGTGTCGATGTGTGTCTCAGTGTGTATTGGTGTGTCGATGTGTGTCTCCGTGTGTATCGTTGTGTCGGTGTGTGTCTCAGTGTGTATTGGTGCGTCAATGTGTGTCTCAGTGTGTATTGGTGCGTCAATGTGTGTCTCCGTGTGTATCGTTGTGTCAATGTGTGTCTCTGTGTGTATCGTTGTGTCAATGTGAGTCTCAGTGCGCATCGGTGTGTCGATGTGTGTCTCAGTGTGTATCGGTGTGTCGATGTGTGTCTCAGTGTGTATCGGTGTGTCGATGTGTGTCTCCGTGTGTATCGTTGTGTCGGTGTGTGTCTCAGTGTGTATCGGTGCGTCAATGTGTGTCTCAGTGTGTATCGGTGTGTCAATGTGTGTCTCAGAGTGTATTGGTGGGTCGATGCGTGTCTCAGTGTGTATCGGTGTGTCAATGTGTGTCTCCGTGTGTATCGTTGTGTCAATGTGTGTCTCTGTGTGTATCGGTGTGTCGGTGTGTGTCTCAGTGTGTATCGGTGCGTCAATGTGTGTCTCAGTGTGTATCGGTGCGTCAATGTGTGTCTCAGTGTGTATTGGTGTGTCGATGTCTGTCTCAGTGTGTATCGCTGCGTCAATGTGTGTCTCAGTGTGTATCGGTGTGTCGATGTGTGTCTCAGTGTGTATCGGTGTGTCAATGTGTGTCTCCGTGTGTATCGTTGTGTCGATGTGTGTCTCAGTGTGTATCGGTGTGTCTCAGTGTGTCTCAGTGTGTATTGGTGTGTCGACGTGTGTCTCAGTGTGTATTGGTGTGTCGATGTGTGTCTCAGTGTGTATCGGTGTGTCAATGTGTGTCTCAGTGTGTATCGGTGTGTCGATGTGTGTCTCCGTGTGTATCGTTGTGTCGATGTGTGTCTCAGTGTGTATCGGTGTGTCTCAGTGTGTCTCAGTGTGTATTGGTGTGTCGATGTGTGTCCCAGTGTGTATTGGTGTGTTGATGTGAGTCCCAGTGTGGATCTGTGTGTCGATGTGAGTCTCAGTGCGTATCGGTGTGTCAAAGTGTGTCTCAGTGTGTATCGGTGTGTCGATGTGTGTCCCAGTGTGTATTGGTGTGTTGATGTGAGTCCCAGTGTGGATCTGTGTGTCAATGTGAGTCTCAGTGCGTATCGGTGTGTTGATGTGAGTCTCAGTGTGTATCGGTGTGTCAATGTGTGTCTCAGTATGTATTGGTGTGTCAATGTGTGTCTCCGTGTGTATCGTTGTGTCAATGTGTGTCTCAGTGTGTATCGGTGTGTCGATGTGTGTCTCCGTGTGTATAGTTGTGTCGATGTGTGTCTCAGTGTGTATCGGTGTGTCTCAGTGTGTCTCAGTGTGTATTGTTGTGTCGATGTGTGTCCCAGTGTGTATTCGTGTGTTGATGTGAGTCCCAGTGTGGATCTGTGTGTCGATGTGAGTCTCAGTGCGTATCGGTGTGTCAAAGTGTGTCTCAGTGTGTATCGGTGTGTCGATGTGTGTCCCAGTGTGTATTGGTGTGTTGATGTGAGTCCCAGTGTGGATCTGTGTGTCAATGTGAGTCTCAGTGCGTATCGGTGTGTTGATGTGAGTCTCAGTGTGTATCGGTGTGTCGATGTGTGTCTCAGTGTGTATCGGTGTGTCGATGTGTGTCTCAGTGTGTATTGGTGGGTCGATGTGTGTCTCTGTGTGTATCGGTGCGTCAATGTGTGTCTCAGTGTGTATCGGTGCGTCAATGTGTGTCTCAGTGTGTATTGGTGGGTCGATGTGTGTCTCAGTGTGTATCGGTGCGTCAATGTGTGTCTCTGTGTGTATCGGTGCGTCAATGTGTGTCTCAGTGTGTATTGGTGGGTCGATGAGTGTCTCAGTGTGTATCGGTATGTCGATGTGTGTCTCAGTGTGTATCGGTGTGTCAATGTGTGTCTCTGTGTGTATCGTTGTGTCAATGTGAGTCTCAGTGCGTATCGGTGTGTCGATGTGTGTCTCAGTGTGTATCGGTGTGTCGATGTGTGTCTCCGTGTGTATCGTTGTGTCGGTGTGTGTCTCAGTGTGTATTGGTGCGTCAATGTGTGTCTCAGTGTGTATTGGTGCGTCAATGTGTGTCTCCGTGTGTATCGTTGTGTCAATGTGTGTCTCTGTGTGTATCGTTGTGTCAATGTGAGTCTCAGTGCGCATCGGTGTGTCGATGTGTGTCTCAGTGTGTATCGGTGTGTCGATGTGTGTCTCAGTGTGTATCGGTGTGTCGATGTGTGTCTCCGTGTGTATCGTTGTGTCGGTGTGTGTCTCAGTGTGTATCGGTGCGTCAATGTGTGTCTCAGTGTGTATCGGTGTGTCAATGTGTGTCTCAGAGTGTATTGGTGGGTCGATGCGTGTCTCAGTGTGTATCGGTGTGTCAATGTGTGTCTCCGTGTGTATCGTTGTGTCAATGTGTGTCTCTGTGTGTATCGGTGTGTCGGTGTGTGTCTCAGTGTGTATCGGTGCGTCAATGTGTGTCTCAGTGTGTATCGGTGCGTCAATGTGTGTCTCAGTGTGTATTGGTGTGTCGATGTCTGTCTCAGTGTGTATCGGTGCGTCAATGTGTGTCTCAGTGTGTATTGGTGTGTCGATGTGTGTCTCAGTGTGTATCGGTGTGTCAATGTGTGTCTCCGTGTGTATCGTTGTGTCGATGTGTGTCTCAGTGTGTATCGGTGTGTCTCAGTGTGTCTCAGTGTGTATTGGTGTGTCGACGTGTGTCTCAGTGTGTATTGGTGTGTCGATGTGTGTCTCAGTGTGTATCGGTGTGTCAATGTGTGTCTCAGTGTGTATCGGTGTGTCGATGTGTGTCTCCGTGTGTATCGTTGTGTCGATGTGTGTCTCAGTGTGTATTGGTGTGTCTCAGTGTGTCTCAGTGTGTATTGGTGTGTCGATGTGTGTCCCAGTGTGTATTCGTGTGTTGATGTGAGTCCCAGTGTGGATCTGTGTGTCGATGTGAGTCTCAGTGCGTATCGGTGTGTCAAAGTGTGTCTCAGTGTGTATCGGTGTGTCGATGTGTGTCCCAGTGTGTATTGGTGTGTTGATGTGAGTCCCAGTGTGGATCTGTGTGTCAATGTGAGTCTCAGTGCGTATCGGTGTGTTGATGTGAGTCTCAGTGTGTATCGATGTGTCAATGTGTGTCTCAGTGTGTATCGGTGTGTCGATGTGTGTCCCAGTGTGTATTGGTGTGTTGATGTGAGTCCCAGTGTGGATCTGTGTGTCAATGTGAGTCTCAGTGCGTATCGGTGTGTTGATGTGAGTCTCAGTGTGTATCGGTGTGTCTCAGTATGTATTGGTGTGTCAATGTGTGTCTCCGTGTGTATCGTTGTGTCAATGTGTGTCTCAGTGTGTATCGGTGTGTCGATGTGTGTCTCCGTGTGTATAGTTGTGTCGATGTGTGTCTCAGTGTGTATCGGTGTGTCTCAGTGTGTCTCAGTGTGTATTGTTGTGTCGATGTGTGTCCCAGTGTGTATTCGTGTGTTGATGTGAGTCCCAGTGTGGATCTGTGTGTCGATGTGAGTCTCAGTGCGTATCGGTGTGTCAAAGTGTGTCTCAGTGTGTATCGGTGTGTCGATGTGTGTCCCAGTGTGTATTGGTGTGTTGATGTGAGTCCCAGTGTGGATCTGTGTGTCAATGTGAGTCTCAGTGCGTATCGGTGTGTTGATGTGAGTCTCAGTGTGTATCGGTGTGTCAATGTGTGTCTCAGTATGTATTGGTGTGTCAATGTGTGTCTCCGTGTGTATCGGTATGTCCATGATAGTCTCAGTGTGTCGATGTGTGTCTCAGTGTGTATTGGTGTGTCGATGTGTGTCTCAGTGTGTATTGGTGTGTCGATGTGTGTCTCAGTGTGTATTGGTGTGTCGATGTGTATGTCAGTGTGTAACGGCATGTCGATGTGAGTCTCAGTGTGTATCGGTGTGTCGGTGTGTGTCTCAGTGTGTATCGGCGTGTCGATGTGTGTCTCAGTGTGTATCGGTGCGTCAATGTGTGTCTCAGTGTGTATCGGTGTGTCAATGTGTGTCTCCGTGTGTATCGTTGTGTCAATGTGTGTCTCTGTGTGTATTGGTGTGTCGATGTGTGTCTCCGTGTGTATCGTTGTGTCGATGTGTGTCTCAGTGTGTATCGGTGTGTCTCAGTGTGTCTCAGTGTGTATTGGTGTGTCGATGTGTGTCTCAGTGTGTATTGGTGTGTCAGTGTGTGTCTCAGTGTGTATCGGCGTGTCAATGTGTGTCTCAGTGTGTATCGGTGTGTCAATGTGTGTCTCCGTGTGTATCGGTGTGTCGATGTGTGTCTCCGTGTGTATCGTTGTGTCGATGTGTGTCTCAGTGTGTATCGGTGTGTCTCAGTGTGTATTGGTGTGTCGATGTGTGTCCCAGTGTGTATTGGTGTGTTGATGTGAGTCCCAGTGTGGATCTGTGTGTCGATGTGTGTCTCAGTGTGTATCGGTGTGTTGATGTGAGTCTCAGTGTGGATCGGTGTGTCGATGTGTGTCCCAGTGTGTATTGCTGTGTCGACGTGTGTCTCAGTGTGAGTTGATGTGTGTCTCAGTGTATATTGGTGCGTCAATCTGTGTATCGGTGTGTTGATGAGCATCTCAGTGTGTATCGTTGTGTCGATGTTGGTCTCAGTGTGTATCGGTGTGTCGGTGTGTGTCTCTGTGTGTATTGGTGTGTCAATGTGTGTCTCCGTGTGTATCAGTATGTCCATGTGACTCAGTGTGTCGATGTGTGTCTCAGTGTGTATTGGTGTGTCGATGTGTGTCTCCGTGTGTATCGTTGTGTCGGTGTGTGTCTCAGTGTGTATTGGTGCGTCAATGTGTGTCTCAGTGTGTATTGGTGCGTCAATGTGTGTCTCCGTGTGTATCGTTGTGTCAATGTGTGTCTCTGTGTGTATCGTTGTGTCAATGTGAGTCTCAGTGCGCATCGGTGTGTCGATGTGTGTCTCAGTGTGTATCGGTGTGTCGATGTGTGTCTCAGTGTGTATCGGTGTGTCGATGTGTGTCTCCGTGTGTATCGTTGTGTCGGTGTGTGTCTCAGTGTGTATCGGTGCGTCAATGTGTGTCTCAGTGTGTATCGGTGTGTCAATGTGTGTCTCAGAGTGTATTGGTGGGTCGATGCGTGTCTCAGTGTGTATCGGTGTGTCAATGTGTGTCTCCGTGTGTATCGTTGTGTCAATGTGTGTCTCTGTGTGTATCGGTGTGTCGGTGTGTGTCTCAGTGTGTATCGGTGCGTCAATGTGTGTCTCAGTGTGTATCGGTGCGTCAATGTGTGTCTCAGTGTGTATTGGTGTGTCGATGTCTGTCTCAGTGTGTATCGCTGCGTCAATGTGTGTCTCAGTGTGTATCGGTGTGTCGATGTGTGTCTCAGTGTGTATCGGTGTGTCAATGTGTGTCTCCGTGTGTATCGTTGTGTCGATGTGTGTCTCAGTGTGTATCGGTGTGTCTCAGTGTGTCTCAGTGTGTATTGGTGTGTCGACGTGTGTCTCAGTGTGTATTGGTGTGTCGATGTGTGTCTCAGTGTGTATCGGTGTGTCAATGTGTGTCTCAGTGTGTATCGGTGTGTCGATGTGTGTCTCCGTGTGTATCGTTGTGTCGATGTGTGTCTCAGTGTGTATCGGTGTGTCTCAGTGTGTCTCAGTGTGTATTGGTGTGTCGATGTGTGTCCCAGTGTGTATTGGTGTGTTGATGTGAGTCCCAGTGTGGATCTGTGTGTCGATGTGAGTCTCAGTGCGTATCGGTGTGTCAAAGTGTGTCTCAGTGTGTATCGGTGTGTCGATGTGTGTCCCAGTGTGTATTGGTGTGTTGATGTGAGTCCCAGTGTGGATCTGTGTGTCAATGTGAGTCTCAGTGCGTATCGGTGTGTTGATGTGAGTCTCAGTGTGTATCGGTGTGTCAATGTGTGTCTCAGTATGTATTGGTGTGTCAATGTGTGTCTCCGTGTGTATCGTTGTGTCAATGTGTGTCTCAGTGTGTATCGGTGTGTCGATGTGTGTCTCCGTGTGTATAGTTGTGTCGATGTGTGTCTCAGTGTGTATCGGTGTGTCTCAGTGTGTCTCAGTGTGTATTGTTGTGTCGATGTGTGTCCCAGTGTGTATTCGTGTGTTGATGTGAGTCCCAGTGTGGATCTGTGTGTCGATGTGAGTCTCAGTGCGTATCGGTGTGTCAAAGTGTGTCTCAGTGTGTATCGGTGTGTCGATGTGTGTCCCAGTGTGTATTGGTGTGTTGATGTGAGTCCCAGTGTGGATCTGTGTGTCAATGTGAGTCTCAGTGCGTATCGGTGTGTTGATGTGAGTCTCAGTGTGTATCGGTGTGTCAATGTGTGTCTCAGTATGTATTGGTGTGTCAATGTGTGTCTCCGTGTGTATCGGTATGTCCATGATAGTCTCAGTGTGTCGATGTGTGTCTCAGTGTGTATTGGTGTGTCGATGTGTGTCTCAGTGTGTATTGGTGTGTCGATGTGTGTCTCAGTGTGTATTGGTGTGTCGATGTGTATGTCAGTGTGTAACGGCATGTCGATGTGCGTCTCAGTGTGTATCGGTGTGTCGGTGTGTGTCTCAGTGTGTATCGGCGTGTCGATGTGTGTCTCAGTGTGTATCGGTGCGTCAATGTGTGTCTCAGTGTGTATCGGTGTGTCAATGTGTGTCTCCGTGTGTATCGTTGTGTCAATGTGTGTCTCTGTGTGTATTGGTGTGTCGATGTGTGTCTCCGTGTGTATCGTTGTGTCGATGTGTGTCTCAGTGTGTATCGGTGTGTCTCAGTGTGTCTCAGTGTGTATTGGTGTGTCGATGTGTGTCTCAGTGTGTATTGGTGTGTCAGTGTGTGTCTCAGTGTGTATCGGCGTGTCAATGTGTGTCTCAGTGTGTATCGGTGTGTCAATGTGTGTCTCCGTGTGTATCGGTGTGTCGATGTGTGTCTCCGTGTGTATCGTTGTGTCGATGTGTGTATTGGTGTGTCGATGTGTGTCCCAGTGTGTATTGGTGTGTTGATGTGAGTCCCAGTGTGGATCTGTGTGTCGATGTGTGTCTCAGTGTGTATCGGTGTGTTGATGTGAGTCTCAGTGTGGATCGGTGTGTCGATGTGTGTCCCAGTGCGTATTGCTGTGTCGACGTGTGTCTCAGTGTGAGTTGATGTGTGTCTCAGTGTATATTGGTGCGTCAATCTGTGTATCGGTGTGTTGATGAGCATCTCAGTGTGTATCGTTGTGTCGATGTTGGTCTCAGTGTGTATCGGTGTGTCGGTGTGTGTCTCTGTGTGTATTGGTGTGTCAATGTGTGTCTCCGTGTGTATCAGTATGTCCATGTGACTCAGTGTGTCGATGTGTGTCTCAGTGTGTATTGGTGTGTCGATGTGTGTCTCAGTGTGTATTGGTGTGTCGGTGTGTGTCTCAGTGTGTATTGGTGTGTCAATGTGCGTCTCAGGATGTATTGGTGTGTCGATGTGTATCTCAGTGTGTTTTGGTGTGTCGATGTGTGTCTCAGTGTGTATCGGTGTGTCGATGTGCGTCTCGGTGTGTATCGGTGTTTCGATGTGCATCTCGGTGTGTATCGGTGTGTCGATGTGAGTCTCAGTGTGTCGATGTGTGTCTCAGTGTGTATTGGTGTGTCGGTGTGTGTCTCAGTGTTTATTGGTGTGTCGGTGTGTGTCTCAGTGTGTATTGGTGTGTCGATGTGTGTCTCAGTGTGTATCAGTGTGTCGATGTGTATCACAGTGTGTAACGGCACGTCGATGTGAGTCTCAGTGTGTATCGGTGTGTCGGTGTGTGTCTCAGTGTGTATTGGTGTGTCAATGTGCGTCTCAGGATGTATTGGTGTGTCGATGTGTATCTCAGTGTGTTTTGGTGTGTCGATGTGTGTCTCAGTGTGTATCGGTGTGTCGATGTGCGTCTCGGTGTGTATCGGTGTTTCGATGTGCATCTCGGTGTGTATCGGTGTGTCGATGTGAGTCTCAGTGTGTCGATGTGTGTCTCAGTGTGTATTGGTGTGTCGGTGTGTGTCTCAGTGTTTATTGGTGTGTCGGTGTGTGTCTCAGTGTGTATTGGTGTGTCGATGTGTGTCTCAGTGTGTATCAGTGTGTCGATGTGTATCTCAGTGTGTAACGGCACGTCGATGTGAGTCTCAGTGTGTATCGGTGTGTCGGTGTGTGTCTCAGTGTGTATCGGTGCCTCAATGTGTGTCTCAGTGTGTATCGGTGTGTCAATGTGTGTCTCAGTGTGTCAATGTGTGTCTCCGTGTGTATCGGTGTGTCAATGTGTGTCTCTGTGTGTATCGGTGTGTCGATGTGTGTCTCAGTGTGTATCGGTGTGTCAATGTGTGTCTCAGTGTGTATCGGTGTGTCGATGTGTGTCTCAGTGTGTATCGGTGTGTCAATGTGTGTCTCAGTGTGTATCGGTGTGTCGATGTGTGTCTCAGTGTGTATTGCTGTGTCGACGTGTGTCTCAGTGTGAGTTGATGTGTGTCTCAGTGTTTATTGCTGCGTCAATCTGTGTATCGGTGTGTTGATGAGCATCTCAGTGTGTATCGGTGTGTCGATGTTGGTCTCAGTGTGTATCGGTGTGTCGATGTTGGTCTCAGTGTGTATCGGTATGCCGATCTGTGTCTCAGTGTGTATTGGTGTGTCGATGTGCATCTCAATGCATATTGGCATGTTGATGCGTGTCTCCGTGTGTATCGTTGTGTCGATGTGTGTCTCAGTGTGTATCGGTATGTCCATGTGAGTCTCAGTGTGTCGATGTGAGTCTCAGTGTGTATTGGTGTGTCAATGTGTGTCTCCGTGTGTATCGGTATGTCCATGTGAGTCTCAGTGTGTCGATGTGTGTCTCAGTGTGCATTGGTATGTCGATGTGTGTCTCAGTGTGTATTGGTGTGTCGATGTGTGTCTCAGTGTGTATTGGTGTGTCAATGTGTGTCTCCGTGTGTATCGGTATGTCCATGTGAGTCTCAGTGTGTCGATGTGTGTCTCAGTGTGTATCGGTGTGTCACTGTGTGTCTCAGTGTGTATCGGTGTGTCGATGTGCGTCTTGGTGTGTATCGGTGTTTCGATGTGCGTCTCGGTGTGTATCGGTGTGTCGATGTGTGTCTCAGTGTGTATTGGTGTGTCGATGTGTGTCTCAGTGTGTATTGGTGTGTCAATGTGTGTCTCCGTGTGTATCGGTATGTCCATGTGAGTCTCAGTGTGTCGATGTGTGTCTCAGTGTGTATCGGTGTGTCACTGTGTGTCTCAGTGTGTATCGGTGTGTTGATGTGCGTCTTGGTGTGTATCGGTGTTTCGATGTGCGTCTCGTTGTGTATCGGTGGGTCGATGTGTGTCTCAGTGTGTCGATGTGAGTCTCAGTGCGTATCGGTGGGTCGATGTGTGTCCATGTGAGTCTCAGTGTGTCGATGTGAGTCTCAGTATGTATCGGTGTGTCAATGTGTGTCGATGTGTGTATCGGTGTGTCGATGTGTGTCTCAGTGTGTATTGGTGTGTCAATGTGTGTCTCAGTGTGTATTGGTGTGTCGATGTGTGTCTCAGTGTGTATTGGTGTGTCAATGTGTGTCTCCGTGTGTATCAGTATGTCCATGTGACTCAGTGTGTCGATGTGTGTCTCAGTGTGTATTGGTGTGTCGATGTGTGTCTCAGTGTGTATTGGTGTGTCGATGTGTGTCTCAGTGTGTATTGGTGTGTCGATGTGTGTCCCAGGATGTATTGGTGTGTCGATGTGTATCTCAGTGTGTTTTGGTGTGTCGATGTGTGTCTCAGTGTGTATCGGTGTGTCGATGTGTGTCTCAGTGTGTTTTGGTGTGTCGATGTGCGTCTCAATGCGTATTGGCATGTCGATGTGAGTCTCAGTGTGTGTCGATGTGTGTCTCAGTGTGTATCAGTGTGTCGATGTGTGTCTCAGTGTGTATCGGTGTGTCGATGAGTGTCTCAGTGTGTTTTGGTGTGTCGATGTGCGTCTCAATGCGTATTGGCATGTTGATGTGAGTCTCAGTGTGTGTCGATGTGTGTCTCAGTGTGTATTGGTGTGTCGATGTGTGTCTCAGTGCGTATTGGTGTGTTGATGTGTGTCTCAGTGTGTAGCGGTGTGTCGATGTGTGTCTCAGTGTCTATTGGTGTGTCGATGTGTGTTTCAGTGTGTATTGGTGTGTCGATGTGTGTCTCAGTGTGTATTGGTGTGTCAATGTGTGTCTCCGTGTGTATCGGTATGTCCATGTGTGTCTCAGTGTGTCGATGTGTGTCTCAGTGTGTATCGGTGTGTCACTGTGTGTCTCAGTGTGTATCGGTGTGTCGATGTGCGTCTTGGTGTGTATCGGTGTTTCGATGTGCGTCTCGGTGTGTATCGGTGGGTCGATGTGTGTCCATGTGAGTCTCAGTGTGTCGATGTGAGTCTCAGTGCGTGTCGGTGTGTGTCTCAGTATGTATCGGTGTGTCAATGTGTGTCGATGTGTGTATCGGTGTGTCGATGTGTGTCTCAGTGTGTATTGGTGTGTCAATGTGTGTCTCCGTGTGTATCAGTATGTCAATGTGTGTCGATGTGTGTATCGGTGTGTCGATGTGTGTCTCAGTGTGTATCGGTGTGTCAATGTGTGTCGATGGGTGTATCGGTGTGTCGATGTGTGTCTCTGTGTGTATTGGTGTGTCAATGTGTGTCTCCGTGTGTATCAGTATGTCCATGTGACTCAGTGTGTCGATGTGTGTCTCAGTGTGTATTGATGTGTCGATGTGTGTCTCAGTGTGTATTGGTGTGTCGGTGTGTGTCTCAGTGTGTATTGGTGTGTCGATGTGCGTCTCAGGATGTATTGGTGTGTCGATGTGTATCTCAGTGTGTATCGGTGTGTCGATCGGTGTGTTAAGAAGGCATATGGTGTCTTGGCGTTTATTGGTAGGGGGATTGAATTTAGGAGTCGTAGCGTTATGTTGCAACTGTACACAACTCTGGTGCGGCCGCACTTGGAGTACTGTGTGCAGTTCTGGTCCCCACATTACAGGAAGGATGTGGAGGCTTTGGAGAGGGTGCAGAGGAGGTTTACCAGGATGTTGCCTGGTATGGAGGGGAGATCCTATGAGGAGAGGCTGAGGGATTTGGGATTGTTTTCGCTGGAAAGGCGGCGGCTAAGAGGGGATCTTATTGAAACATATAAGATGATTAGAGGTTTAGATAGGGTGGATAGTGATAGCCTTTTTCCTCTGATGGAGAAATCCAGCACGAGGGGGCATGGCTTTAAATTGAGGGGGGGTAGTTATAGAACCGATGTCAGGGGTAGGTTCTTTACCCAGAGGGTGGTGAGGGATTGGAATGCCCTGCCAGCATCAGTAGTAAATGCGCCTAGTTTGGGGGCGTTTAAGAGATCCGTAGATAGGTTCATGGACGAAAAGAAATTGGTTTAGGTTGGAGGGTCACAGTTTTTTTTTTTAACTGGTCGGTGCAACATCGTGGGCCGAAGGGCCTGTTCTGCGCTGTAATGTTCTATGTTCTATCTATGTTCTATGTGTGTCTCAGTGTGTTTTGGTGTGTCGATGTGCGTCTCAATGCGTATTGGCAGGTCGATGTGAGTCTCACTGTGTGTCGATGTGTGTCTCAGTGTGTAGCGGTGTGTCGATGTGTGTCTCAGTGCGTATTGGTGTGTTGATGTTTGTCTCAGTGTGTAGCGGTGTGTCGATGTGTGTCTCAGTGTGTATCGGTGTGTCGATGTGTGTCTCAGTGCGTATCGGTGTGTTGATGTGTGTCTCAGTGTGTATCGGTGTGTTGATGTGTGTCTCAGTGTGTGTCGATGTGTGTCTCAGTGTATCGGTGTGTCGGTGTGTGTCTCAGTGTGTGTCGATGTGTGTCTCAGTGTGTGTCGATGTGTGCACAGTGCGTATCGGTGTGTTGATGTGTGTCTCAGTGTGTGTCGATGTGTGCCTCAGTGTGTATCGGTGTGTCGATGTGTGTCTCAGTGTGTATTGGTGTGTCGATGTGTGTCCCAGTGTGTATTGGTGTGTTGATGTGAGTCTCAGTGTGGATCTGTGTGTCGATGTGTGTCTCAGTGTGTATCGGTGTGTTGATGTGTGTCTCAGTGTGTATCGGTGTGACGATGTGTGTCCCACTGTGTATTGGTGTGTTGATGTGAGTCTCAGTGTGGATCGGTGTGTTGATGTGAGTCTCAGTGTGTATCGGTGTGACGATGTGTGTCCCACTGTGTATTGGTGTGTTGATGTGAGTCTCAGTGTGGATCGGTGTGTCGATGTGTGTCCCAGTGTGTATTGCTGTGTCGATGTGTGTCTCAGTGTGAGTTGATGTGTGTCTCAGTGTATATTGGTGCGTCAATCGGTGTATCGGTGTGTTGATGAGCATCTCAGTGTGTATCGGTGTGTCGATGTTGGTCTCAGTGTGTATCGGTGTGCCGATGTGTGTCTCAGTGTGTGTCGGTATGCCGATCTGTGTCTCAGTGTGTTTTGGTGTGTCGATGTGCGTCTCAATGCGTATTGGCATGTCGATGTGAGTCTCCGTGTGTGTCGATGTGTGTCTCAGTGTGTATTGGTGTGTCAATGTGTGTCTCAGTGTGTATCGGTATGTCCATGTTAGTCTCAGTGTGTCGATGTGTGTCTCAGTGTGTATCGTTGTGTCGATGTGTGTCTCGGTGTGTATCGGTGTGTCGATGTGAGTCTCAGTGTGTCGATGTGTGTCTCAGTGTGTATTGGTGTGTCGATGTGTGTCTCAGTGTGAGTTGATGTGTGTCTCAGTGTATATTGGTGCATCAATCGGTGTATCGGTGTGTTGATGAGCATCTCAGTGTGTATCGGTGTGTCTCAGTGTGTATCGGTGTGTCGATGTGTGTCTCGGTGTGCATCGGTGTGTCGATGTGTGTCTCAGTGTGTATCGGTGTGTCGATGTGTGTCTCAGTGTGTATCATAGAACATAGAACATAGAACATTACAGCGCAGAACAGGCCCTTCGGCCCACGATGTTGCACCGACCAGTTAAAAAAAAACTGTGACCCTCCAACCTAAACCAATTTCTTTTCGTCCATGAACCTATCTACGGATCTCTTAAACGCCCCCAAACTAGGCGCATTTACTACTGATGCTGGCAGGGCATTCCAATCCCTCACCACCCTCTGGGTAAAGAACCTACCCCTGACATCGGTTCTATAACTACCCCCCCTCAATTTAAAGCCATGCCCCCTCGTGCTGGATTTCTCCATCAGAGGAAAAAGGCTATCACTATCCACCCTATCTAAACCTCTAATCATCTTATATGTTTCAATAAGATCCCCTCTTAGCCACCGCCTTTCCAGCGAAAACAATCCCAAATCCCTCAGCCTCTCCTCATAGGATCTCCCCTCCATACCAGGCAACATCCTGGTAAACCTCCTCTGCACCCTCTCCAAAGCCTCCACATCCTTCCTGTAATGTGGGGACCAGAACTGCACACAGTACTCCAAGTGCGGCCGCACCAGAGTTGTGTACAGTTGCAACATAACGCTACGACTCCTAAATTCAATCCCCCTACCAATAAACGCCAAGACACCATATGCCTTCTTAACAACCTTATCTACTTGATTCCCAACTTTCAGGGATCTATGCACACATACACACATATCGGTGTGTCGATGTGTGTCTCAGTGTGTATCGGTGTGTCGATGTGTGTCTCAGTGTGTAACGGCATGTCGATGTGAGTCTCAGTGTGTATCGGTGTGTCGGTGTGTGTCTCAGTGTGTATCGGCGTGTCGATGTGTGTCTCAGTGTGTATCGGTGCGTCAATGTGTGTCTCAGTGTGTATCGGTGTGTCAATGTGTGTCTCCGTGTGTATCGTTGTGTCAATGTGTGTCTCTGTGTGTATCGGTGTGTCGATGTGTGTCTCAGTGTGTATCGTTGTGTCAATGTGTCTCTGTGTGTATCGGTGTGTCGATGTGTGTCTCAGTGTGTATCGGTGTCTCGATGTGTGTCTCCGTGTGTATCGTTGTGTCGATGTGTGTCTCAGTGTGTATCGGTGTGTCTCAGTGTGTCTCAGTGTGTATTGGTGTGTCGATGTGTGTCTCAGTGTGTATTGGTGTGTCAATGTGTGTCTCAGTGTGTATCGGCGTGTCAATGTGTGTCTCAGTGTGTATCGGTGTGTCAATGTGTGTCTCCGTGTGTATCGGTGTGTCGATGTGTGTCTCCGTGTGTATCGTTGTGTCGATGTGTGTCTCAGTATGTATCGTTTTGTCGATGTGTGTCTCAGTGTGTATTGGTCTGTCGATGTGTGTCTCAGTGTGTATTGGTGTGTCGATGTGTGTCTCAGTGTGTATCGGTGTGTCAATGTGTGTCTCCGTGTGTATCGTTGTGTCAATGTGTGTCTCTGTGTGTATCGGTGTGTCGATGTGTGTCTCAGTGTGTATCGGTGTGTCGATGTGTGTCTCCGTGTGTATCGTTGTGTCGCTGTGTGTCTCAGTGTGTATCGGTGTGTCTCAGTGTGTATTGGTGTGTCGATGTGTGTCCCAGTGTGTATTGGTGTGTTGATGTGAGTCTCAGTGTGTATCGGTGTGACGATGTGTGTCCCACTGTGTATCGGTGTGTTGATGTGAGTCTCAGTGTGGATCGGTGTGTCGATGTGTGTCCCAGTGTGTATTGCTGTGTCGACGTGTGTCTCAGTGTGAGTTGATGTGTGTCTCAGTGTTTATTGCTGCGTCAATCTGTGTATCGGTGTGTTGATGAGCATCTCAGTGTGTATCGGTGTGTCGATGTTGGTCTCAGTGTGTATCGGTGTGTCGATGTTGGTCTCAGTGTGTATCGGTATGCCGATCTGTGTCTCAGTGTGTATTGGTGTGTCGATGTGCATCTCAATGCATATTGGCATGTTGATGCGTGTCTCCGTGTGTATCGTTGTGTCGATGCGTGTCTCGGTGTGCATCGGTGTTACGATGTGCGTCTCGGTGTGTATCGGTGTGTCGATGTGCGTCTCGGTGTGTATCGGTGTTTCGATGTGCATCTCAGTGTGTATCGGTGTGTCGATGTGAGTCTCAGTGTGTCGATGTGTGTCTCAGTGTGTATTGGTGTGTCGGTGTGTGTCTCAGTGTTTATTGGTGTGTCGGTGTGTGTCTCAGTGTGTATTGGTGTGTCGATGTGTGTCTCAGTGTGTATCAGTGTGTCGATGTGTATCTCAGTGTGTAACGGCATGTCGATGTGAGTCTCAGTGTGTATCGGTGTGTCGGTGTGTGTCTCAGTGTGTATCGGTGCCTCAATGTGTGTCTCAGTGTGTATCGGTGTGTCAATGTGTGTCTCAGTGTGTCAATGTGTGTCTCCGTGTGTATCGGTGTGTCAATGTGTGTCTCTGTGTGTATCGGTGTGTCGATGTGTGTCTCAGTGTGTATCGGTGTGTCAATGTGTGTCTCAGTGTGTATCGGTGTGTCGATGTGTGTCTCAGTGTGTATCGGTGTGTCAATGTGTGTCTCAGTGTGTATCGGTGTGTCGATGTGTGTCTCAGTGTGTATTGCTGTGTCGACGTGTGTCTCAGTGTGAGTTGATGTGTGTCTCAGTGTTTATTGCTGCGTCAATCTGTGTATCGGTGTGTTGATGAGCATCTCAGTGTGTATCGGTGTGTCGATGTTGGTCTCAGTGTGTATCGGTGTGTCGATGTTGGTCTCAGTGTGTATCGGTATGCCGATCTGTGTCTCAGTGTGTATTGGTGTGTCGATGTGCATCTCAATGCGTATTGGCATGTTGATGCGTGTCTCCGTGTGTATCGTTGTGTCGATGTGTGTCTCAGTGTGTATTGGTGTGTCGATGTGTGTCTCAGTGTGTATCGGTATGTCCATGTGAGTCTCAGTGTGTCGATGTGAGTCTCAGTGTGTATTGGTGTGTCAATGTGTGTCTCCGTGTGTATCGGTATGTCCATGTGAGTCTCAGTGTGTCGATGTGTGTCTCAGTGTGCATTGGTGTGTCGATGTGTGTCTCAGTGTGTATTGGTGTGTCGATGTGTGTCTCAGTGTGTATTGGTGTGTCAATGTGTGTCTCCGTGTGTATCGGTATGTCCATGTGAGTCTCAGTGTGTCGATGTGTGTCTCAGTGTGTATCGGTGTGTCACTGTGTGTCTCAGTGTGTATCGGTGTGTCGATGTGCGTCTCGGTGTGTATCGGTGTGTCGATGTGTGTCTCAGTGTGTATTGGTGTGTCGATGTGTGTCTCAGTGTGTATTGGTGTGTCAATGTGTGTCTCCGTATGTATCGGTATGTCCATGTGAGTCTCAGTGTGTCGATGTGTGTCTCAGTGTGTATCGGTGTGTCACTGTGTGTCTCAGTGTGTATCGGTGTGTTGATGTGCGTCTTGGTGTGTATCGGTGTTTCGATGTGCGTCTCGTTGTGTATCGGTGGGTCGATGTGTGTCTCAGTGTGTCGATGTGAGTCTCAGTGCGTATCGGTGGGTCGATGTGTGTCCATGTGAGTCTCAGTGTGTCGATGTGAGTCTCAGTATGTATCGGTGTGTCGATGTGTGTCTCAGTGTGTATTGGTGTGTCAATGTGTGTCTCAGTGTGTATTGGTGTGTCGATGTGTGTCTCAGTGTGTATTGGTGTGTCAATGTGTGTCTCCGTGTGTATCAGTATGTCCATGTGACTCAGTGTGTCGATGTGTGTCTCAGTGTGTATTGGTGTGTCGATGTGTGTCTCAGTGTGTATTGGTGTGTCGATGTGTGTCTCAGTGTGTATTGGTGTGTCGATGTGTGTCTCAGGATGTATTGGTGTGTCGATGTGTATCTCAGTGTGTTTTGGTGTGTCGATGTGTGTCTCAGTGTGTATCGGTGTGTCGATGTGTGTCTCAGTGTGTTTTGGTGTGTCGATGTGCGTCTCAATGCGTATTGGCATGTCGATGTGAGTCTCAGTGTGTGTCGATGTGTGTCTCAGTGTGTATCAGTGTGTTGATGTGTATCTCAGTGTGTTTTGGTGTGTCGATGTGTGTCTCAGTGTGTATCGGTGTGTCGATGTGTGTCTCAGTGTGTTTTGGTGTGTCGATGTGCGTCTCAATGCGTATTGGCATGTTGATGTGAGTCTCAGTGTGTGTCGATGTGTGTCTCAGTGTGTATTGGTGTGTCGATGTGTGTCTCAGTGCGTATTGGTGTGTTGATGTGTGTCTCAGTGTGTAGCGGTGTGTCGATGTGTGTCTCAGTGTGTATTGGTGTGTCGATGTGTGTTTCAGTGTGTATTGGTGTGTCGATGTGTGTCTCAGTGTGTATTGGTGTGTCAATGTGTGTCTCCGTGTGTATCGGTATGTCCATGTGTGTCTCAGTGTGTCGATGTGTGTCTCAGTGTGTATCGGTGTGTCACTGTGTGTCTCAGTGTGTATCGGTGTGTCGATGTGCGTCTTGGTGTGTATCGGTGTTTCGATGTGCGTCTCGGTGTGTATCGGTGGGTCGATGTGTGTCCATGTGAGTCTCAGTGTGTCGATGTGAGTCTCAGTGCGTATCGGTGTGTCGGTGTGTGTCTCAGTATGTATCGGTGTGTCAATGTGTGTCGATGTGTGTATCGGTGTGTCGATGTGTGTCTCAGTGTGTATTGGTGTGTCAATGTGTGTCTCCGTGTGTATCAGTATGTCAATGTGTGTCGATGTGTGTATCGGTGTGTCGATGTGTGTCTCAGTGTGTATCGGTGTGTCAATGTGTGTCGATGTGTGTATCGGTGTGTCGATGTGTGTCTCTGTGTGTATTGGTGTGTCAATGTGTGTCTCCGTGTGTATCAGTATGTCCATGTGACTCAGTGTGTCGATGTGTGTCTCAGTGTGTATTGGTGTGTCGATGTGTGTCTCAGTGTGTATCGGTGTGTCGATGTGTGTCTCAGTGTGTATCGTTGTGTCAATGTGTCTCTGTGTGTATCGGTGTGTCGATGTGTGTCTCAGTGTGTATCGGTGTCTCGATGTGTGTCTCCGTGTGTATTGTTGTGTCGATGTGTGTCTCAGTGTGTATCGGTGTGTCTCAGTGTGTCTCAGTGTGTATTGGTGTGTCGATGTGTGTCTCAGTGTGTATTGGTGTGTCAATGTGTGTCTCAGTGTGTATCGGCGTGTCAATGTGTGTCTCAGTGTGTATCGGTGTGTCAATGTGTGTCTCCGTGTGTATCGTTGTGTCGATGTGTGTCTCAGTATGTATCGTTTTGTTGATGTGTGTCTCAGTGTGTATTGGTCTGTCGATGTGTGTCTCAGTGTGTATTGGTGTGTCGATGTGTGTCTCAGTGTGTATCGGTGTGTCAATGTGTGTCTCTGTGTGTATCGGTGTGTCGATGTGTGTCTCAGTGTGTATCGGTGTGTCGATGTGTGTCTCCGTGTGTATCATTGTGTCGATGTGTGTCTCAGTGTGTATCGGTGTGTCTCAGTGTGTATTGGTGTGTCGATGTGTGTCCCAGTGTGTATTGGTGTGTTGATGTGAGTCCCAGTGTGGATCTGTGTGTCGATGTGTGTCTCAGTGTGTATCGGTGTGTTGATGTGAGTCTCAGTGTGTATCGGTGTGACGATGTGTGTCCCACTGTGTATCGGTGTGTTGATGTGAGTCTCAGTGTGGATCGGTGTGTCGATGTGTGTCCCAGTGTGTATTGCTGTGTCGACGTGTGTCTCAGTGTGAGTTGATGTGTGTCTCAGTGTATATTGGTGCGTCAATCTGTGTATCGGTGTGTCGATGTGCATCTCAATGCGTATTGGCATGTCGATGCGTGTCTCCGTGTGTATCGTTGTGTCGATGTGTGTCTCAGTGTGTATTGGTGTGTCGATGTGTGGCTCCGTGTGTATCGGTATGTCCATGTGAGTCTCAGTGTGTCGATGTGTGTCTCAGTGTGTATCGTTGTGTCGATGCGTGTCTCGGTGTGCATCGGTGTTACGATGTGCGTCTCGGTGTGTATCGGTGTGTCGATGTGCGTCTCGGTGTGTATCGGTGTTTCGATGTGCATCTCGGTGTGTATCGGTGTGTCGATGTGAGTCTCAGTGTGTCGATGTGTGTCTCAGTGTGTATTGGTGTGTCGGTGTGTGTCTCAGTGTGTATTGGTGTGTCGATGTGTGTCTCAGTGTGTATCAGTGTGTCGATGTGTATCTCAGTGTGCAACGGCATGTCGATGTGAGTCTCAGTGTGTATCGGTGTGTCGGTGTGTGTCTCAGTGTGTATCGGTGCCTCAATGTGTGTCTCAGTGTGTATCGGTGTGTCAATGTGTGTCTCAGTGTGTATCGGTGTGTCGATGTGTGTCTCAGTATGTATTGGTGTGTCAATGTGTGTCTCAGTGTGTATCGGCATGTCGATGTGTGTCTCAGTGTGTATCGGTGCGTCAATGTGTGTCGATGTGTGTATCGGTGTGTCAAAGTGTGTCTCCGTGTGTATCGTTGTGTCGATGTGTGTCTCAGTATGTATCATTTTGTCGATGTGTGTCTCAGAGTGGATCGGTGTGTCGATGTGTGTCTCAGTGTGTATCGATGTATCGATGTGTGTCTCAGTGTGTGTCGATGTGTGTCTCAGTGTATCGGTGTGTCGGTGTGTGTCTCAGTGTGTGATGATGTGTGTCTCAGTGTGTGTCGATGTGTGCCTCAGTGCGCATCGGTGTGTTGATGTGTGTCTCAGTGTGTGTCGATGTGTGCCTCAGTGTGTATCGGTGTGTCGATGTGTGTCTCAGTGTGTGTCGATGTGTGTCTCAGTGTATCGGTGTGTGTCTCAGTGTGTATCGGTGTGTCGATGTGTGTCTCAGTGTGTATTGGTGTGTCGATGTGTGTCCCAGTGTGTATTGGTGTGTTGATGTGAGTCTCAGTGTGGATCTGTGTGTCGATGTGTGTCTCAGTGTGTATCGGTGTGTTGATGTGAGTCTCAGTGTGTATCGGTGTGACGATGTGTGTCCCACTGTGTATCGATGTGTTGATGTGAGTCTCAGTGTGGATCGGTGTGTCGATGTGTGTCCCAGTGTGTATTGCTGTGTCGATGTGTGTTTCAGTGTGTATTGGTGTGTCGATGTGTGTCGATGTGTGTATCGGTGTGTCGATGTGTGTCTCAGTGTGTATCGGTGTGTCGATGTGTGTCTCAGTGTGTATCGGTGTGTTGATGTGAGTCTCAGTGTGTATCGGTGTGACGATGTGTGTCCCACTGTGTATCGATGTGTTGATGTGAGTCTCAGTGTGGATCGGTGTGTCGATGTGTGTCCCAGTGTGTATTTCTGTGTCGATGTGTGTTTCAGTGTGTATTGGTGTGTCGATGTGTGTCTCAGTGTGTATCGGTGTGTCGATGTGTGTCTCAGTGTGTATCGGTGTGTAAATGTGTGTCTCAGTGTGTATTGGTGGGTCGATGTGTGTCTCAGTGTGTATCGGTGTTTCAATGTGTGTCTACGTGTGTATCGTTGTGTCAATATGTGTCTCTGTGTGTATCGGTGTGTCGATGTGTGTCTCAGTGTGTATCGGTGTGTCGATGTGTGTCTCAGTGTGTATCGGTGTGTCGATGTGTGTCTCAGTGTGTATCGGTGTGTCGGTGTGTGTCTCAGTGTGTATCGGTGCGTCAATGTGTGTCTCAGTGTGTATCGGTGCGTCAATGTGTGTCTCAGTGCGTATTGGTGTGTCGATGTGTGTCTCAGTGTGTATCGGTGTGTCGATGTGTGTCTCCGTGTGTATCGTTGTGTCGATGTGCGTCTCAGTGTGTATCGGTGTGTCTCAGTGCGTCTCAGTGTGTATTGGTGTGTCGATGTGTGTCTCAGTGTGTATTGGTGTGTCAATGTGTGTCTCAGTGTGTATCGGCATGTCGATGTGTGTCTCAGTGTGTATCGGTGCCTCAATATGTGTCGATGAGTGTATCGGTGTGTCAATGTGTGTCTCAGTGTGTATTGGTGTGTCGCTGTGTGTCTCAGTGTGTATCGGTGTGTCAATGTGTGCCTCCGTGTGTATCGTTGTGTCGATGTGTGTCTCAGTATGTATCGTTTTGTCGATGTGTGTCTCAGTGTGTATCGGTGTGTCGATGTGTGTCTCAGTGTGTATTGGTGTGCCGATGTGTGTCACAGTGTGTATCGGAGTGTCGATATGTGTCTCAGTGTGTATCGGTGTGTCGATGTGTGTCTCAGTGTGTATTGGTGTGTCAATGTGTGTCTCCGTGTGTATCGTTGTGTCGATGTGTGTCTCAGTATGTATCGTTTTGTCGATGTGTGTCTCAGTGTGTATCGGTGTGTCGATGTGTGTCTCAGTGTGTATTGGTGTGTCGATGTGTGTCTCAGTGTGTATTGGTGTGTCGATGTGTGTCTCAGTGTGTATCGGTGTATCAATGTGTGTCTCCGTGTGTATCGTTGTGTCAATGT
Source organism: Mustelus asterias (assembly GCF_964213995.1). Lineage (NCBI taxonomy): Eukaryota > Metazoa > Chordata > Chondrichthyes > Carcharhiniformes > Triakidae > Mustelus > Mustelus asterias. The sequence continues at coordinate 48,766,670 of NC_135813.1, read as the reverse complement.
GTGTCTCTGTGTGTATCGGTGTGTCGATGTGTGTCTCCGTGTGTATCGTTGTGTCGATGTGTGTCTCAGTGTGTATCGGTGTGTCTCAGTGTGTCTCAGTGTGTATTGGTGTGTCGATGTGTGTCTCAGTGTGTATCGGTGTGTCGATGTGTGTCTCCGTGTGTATCGTTGTGTCAATGTGTGTCTCAGTGTGTATCGGTGTGTCGATGTGTGTCTCCGTGTGTATCGTTGTGTCGATGTGTGTCTCAGTGTGTATCGGTGTGTCTCAGTGTGTCTCAGTGTGTATTGGCGTGTCGATGAGTGTCCCAGTGTGTATTGGTGTGTTGATGTGAGTCCCAGTGTGGATCTGTGTGTCGATGTGAGTCTCAGTGCGTATCGGTGTGTCAAAGTGTGTCTCAGTGTGTATCGGTGTGTCGATGTGTGTCCCAGTGTGTATTGGTGTGTTGATGTGAGTCCCAGTGTGGATCTGTGTGTCAATGTGAGTCTCAGTGCGTATCGGTGTGTTGATGTGAGTCTCAGTGTGTATCGGTGTGTCAATGTGTGTCTCAGTATGTATTGGTGTGTCAATGTGTGTCTCCGTGTGTATCGGTATGTCCATGTTAGTCTCAGTGTGTCGATGTGTGTCTCAGTGTGTATTGGTGTGTCGATGTGTGCCTCAGTGTGTATTGGTGTGTCGATGTGTGTCTCAGTGTGTATCGGTGTGTCGATGTGTGTCTCAGTGTGTATCAGTGTGTCGATGTGTATCTCAGTGTGTAACGGCATGTCGATGTGAGTCTCAGTGTGTATTGGTGTGTCGATGTGTGTCTCAGTGTGTATTGGTGTGTCGATGTGTGTCTCAGTGTGTATCAGTGTGTCGATGTGTATCTCAGTGTGTAACAGCATGTCGATGTGAGTCTCAGTGTGTATCGGTGTGTCGGTGTGTGTCTCAGTGTGTATCGGCGTGTCGATGTGTGTCTCAGTGTGTATCGGTGCGTCAATGTGTGTCTCAGTGTGTATCGGTGTGTCAATGTGTGTCTCCGTGTGTATCGTTGTGTCAATGTGTGTCTCTGTGTGTATCGGTGTGTCGATGTGTGTCTCAGTGTGTATCGTTGTGTCAATGTGTCTCTGTGTGTATCGGTGTGTCGATGTGTGTCTCAGTGTGTATCGGTGTGTCAAAGTGTGTCTCAGTGTGTATCGGTGTGTCGATGTGTGTCCCAGTGTGTATTGGTGTGTTGATGTGAGTCCCAGTGTGGATCTGTGTGTCGATGTGAGTCTCAGTGCGTATCGGTGTGTCAAAGTGTGTCTCAGTGTGTATCGGTGTGTCGATGTGTGTCCCAGTGTGTATTGGTGTGTTGATGTGAGTCCCAGTGTGGATCTGTGTGTCAATGTGAGTCTCAGTGCGTATCGGTGTGTTGATGTGAGTCTCAGTGTGTATCGGTGTGTCAATGTGTGTCTCAGTATGTATTGGTGTGTCAATGTGTGTCTCCGTGTGTATCGGTATGTCCATGTTAGTCTCAGTGTGTCGATGTGTGTCTCAGTGTGTATTGGTGTATCGATGTGTGCCTCAGTGTGTATTGGTGTGTCGATGTGTGTCTCAGTGTGTATTGGTGTGTCGATGTGTGTCTCAGTGTGTATCAGTGTGTCGATGTGTATCTCAGTGTGTAACGGCATGTCGATGTGAGTCTCAGTGTGTATCGGTGTGTCGGTGTGTGTCTCAGTGTGTATCGGCGTGTCGATGTGTGTCTCAGTGTGTATCGGTGTGTCAATGTGTGTCTCAGTGTGTATCGGTGTGTCAATGTGTGTCTCCGTGTGTATCGTTGTGTCAATGTGTGTCTCTGTGTGTATCGGTGTGTCGATGTGTGTCTCAGTGTGTATCGTTGTGTCAATGTGTCTCTGTGTGTATCGGTGTGTCGATGTGTGTCTCAGTGTGTATCGGTGTCTCGATGTGTGTCTCCGTGTGTATTGTTGTGTCGATGTGTGTCTCAGTGTGTATCGGTGTGTCTCAGTGTGTATTGGTGTGTCGATGTGTGTCTCAGTGTGTATTGGTGTGTCAATGTGTGTCTCAGTGTGTATCGGCGTGTCAATGTGTGTCTCAGTGTGTATCGGTGTGTCAATGTGTGTCTCCGTGTGTATCGTTGTGTCGATGTGTGTCTCAGTATGTATCGTTTTGTCGATGTGTGTCTCAGTGTGTATTGGTCTGTCGATGTGTGTCTCAGTGTGTATTGGTGTGTCGATGTGTGTCTCAGTGTGTATCGGTGTGTCAATGTGTGTCTCTGTGTGTATCGGTGTGTCGATGTGTGTCTCAGTGTGTATCGGTGTGTCGATGTGTGTCTCCGTGTGTATCATTGTGTCGATGTGTGTCTCAGTGTGTATCGGTGTGTCTCAGTGTGTATTGGTGTGTCGATGTGTGTCCCAGTGTGTATTGGTGTGTTGATGTGAGTCCCAGTGTGGATCTGTGTGTCGATGTGTGTCTCAGTGTGTATCGGTGTGTTGATGTGAGTCTCAGTGTGTATCGGTGTGACGATGTGTGTCCCACTGTGTATCGGTGTGTTGATGTGAGTCTCAGTGTGGATCGGTGTGTCGATGTGTGTCCCAGTGTGTATTGCTGTGTCGACGTGTGTCTCAGTGTGAGTTGATGTGTGTCTCAGTGTATATTGGTGCGTCAATCTGTGTATCGGTGTGTCGATGTGCATCTCAATGCGTATTGGCATGTCGATGCGTGTCTCCGTGTGTATCGTTGTGTCGATGTGTGTCTCAGTGTGTATTGGTGTGTCGATGTGTGGCTCCGTGTGTATCGGTATGTCCATGTGAGTCTCAGTGTGTCGATGTGTGTCTCAGTGTGTATCGTTGTGTCGATGCGTGTCTCGGTGTGCATCGGTGTTACGATGTGCGTCTCGGTGTGTATCGGTGTGTCGATGTGCGTCTCGGTGTGTATCGGTGTTTCGATGTGCATCTCGGTGTGTATCGGTGTGTCGATGTGAGTCTCAGTGTGTCGATGTGTGTCTCAGTGTGTATTGGTGTGTCGGTGTGTGTCTCAGTGTGTATTGGTGTGTCGATGTGTGTCTCAGTGTGTATCAGTGTGTCGATGTGTATCTCAGTGTGCAACGGCATGTCGATGTGAGTCTCAGTGTGTATCGGTGTGTCGGTGTGTGTCTCAGTGTGTATCGGTGCCTCAATGTGTGTCTCAGTGTGTATCGGTGTGTCAATGTGTGTCTCAGTGTGTATCGGTGTGTCGATGTGTGTCTCAGTATGTATTGGTGTGTCAATGTGTGTCTCAGTGTGTATCGGCATGTCGATGTGTGTCTCAGTGTGTATCGGTGCGTCAATGTGTGTCGATGTGTGTATCGGTGTGTCAAAGTGTGTCTCCGTGTGTATCGTTGTGTCGATGTGTGTCTCAGTATGTATCATTTTGTCGATGTGTGTCTCAGAGTGGATCGGTGTGTCGATGTGTGTCTCAGTGTGTATCGATGTATCGATGTGTGTCTCAGTGTGTGTCGATGTGTGTCTCAGTGTATCGGTGTGTCGGTGTGTGTCTCAGTGTGTGATGATGTGTGTCTCAGTGTGTGTCGATGTGTGCCTCAGTGCGCATCGGTGTGTTGATGTGTGTCTCAGTGTGTGTCGATGTGTGCCTCAGTGTGTATCGGTGTGTCGATGTGTGTCTCAGTGTGTGTCGATGTGTGTCTCAGTGTATCGGTGTGTGTCTCAGTGTGTATCGGTGTGTCGATGTGTGTCTCAGTGTGTATTGGTGTGTCGATGTGTGTCCCAGTGTGTATTGGTGTGTTGATGTGAGTCTCAGTGTGGATCTGTGTGTCGATGTGTGTCTCAGTGTGTATCGGTGTGTCAATGTGAGTCTCAGTGCGTATCGGTGTGTCGGTGTGTGTCTCAGTGTGTATCGGTGTGTCGATGTGTGTCTCAGGATGTATTGGTGTGTCGGTGTGTGTCTCAGTGTGTATCGGTGTGTCGATGTGTGTCTCAGGATGTATTGGTGTGTCGGTGTGTGTCTCAGTGTGTATCGGTGTGTCGATGTGTGTCTCAGGATGTATTGGTGTGTCGGTGTGTGTCTCAGGATGTATTGGTGTGTCGGTGTGTGTCTCAGTGTCTATTGGATTGTCGGTGTGTGTCTCAGTGTGTATTGGTGTGTCGGTGTGTGTCTCAGTGTGTATCGGTGTGTCGATGTGTGTCTCAGTGTGTATCGTTGTGTCAGTGTGTCTCTCGGTGTGTATCGGTGTGTCGATGTGTGTCTCAGTGTGTATTGGTGTGTCGATGTGTGTCTCAGGATGTATTGGTGTGTCGGTGTGTGTCTCAGTGTCTATTGGATTGTCGGTGTGTGTCTCAGTGTGTATTGGTCTGTTGGTGTGTGTCTCAGTGTGTATTGGTGTGTCGGTGTGTGTCTCAGTGTGTATTGGTGTGTCGGTGTGTGTCTCAGTGTGTATTGGTGTGTCGATGTGTGTCTCAGTGTGTACCGGTGTGTCGATGTGTGTCTCAGTGTGTATTGGTGTGTCAATGTGTGTCTCCGTGTGTATCGGTATGTCCATGTGAGTCTCAGTGTGTTGATGTGTGTCTCAGTGTGTATTGGTGTGTCGATGTGTGTCTCAGTGTGTATTGGTGTGTCAGGGTGTGTCTCAGTGTGTATTGGTGTGTCGATGTGTGTCTCCGTGTGTATCGTTGTGTCGGTGTGTGTCTCAGTGTGTATCGGTGCGTCAATGTGTGTCTGAGTGTGTATCGGTGTGTAAATGTGTGTCTCAGTGTGTATTGGTGGGTCGATGTGTGTCTCAGTGTGTATCGGTGTTTCAATGTGTGTCTACGTGTGTATCGTTGTGTCAATGTGTGTCTCTGTGTGTATCGGTGTGTCGATGTGTGTCTCTGTGTGTATCGGTGTGTCGATGTGTGTCTCAGTGTGTATCGGTGTGTCGATGTGTGTCTCAGTGTGTATCGGTGTGTCGGTGTGTGTCTCAGTGTGTATCGGTGTGTCGATGTGTGTCTCCGTGTGTATCGTTGTGTCGATGTGCGTCTCAGTGTGTATCGGTGTGTCTCAGTGCGTCTCAGTGTGTATTGGTGTGTCGATGTGTGTCTCAGTGTGTATTGGTGTGTCAATGTGTGTCTCAGTGTGTATCAGCATGTCGATGTGTGTCTCAGTGTGTATCGGTGCCTCATTATGTGTCGATGTGTGTATCGGTGTGTCAATGTGTGTCTCAGTGTGTATTGGTGTGTCGATGTGTGTCTCAGTGTGTATCGGTGTGTCAATGTGTGTCTCCGTGTGTATCGTTGTGTCGATGTGTGTCTCAGTATGTATCGTTTTGTCGATGTGTGTCTCAGTGTGTATCGGTGTGTCGATGTGTGTCTCAGTGTGTATTGGTGTGCCGATGTGTGTCACAGTGTGTATCGGAGTGTCGATATGTGTCTCAGTGTGTATCGGTGTGTCGATGTGTGTCTCAGTGTGTATTGGTGTGTCAATGTGTGTCTCCGTGTGTATCGTTGTGTCGATGTGTGTCTCAGTATGTATCGTTTTGTCGATGTGTGTCTCAGTGTGTATTGGTGTGTCGATGTGAGTCTCAGTGCGTATCGGTGTGTCAAAGTGTGTCTCAGTGTGTATCGGTGTGTCGATGTGTGTCCCAGTGTGTATTGGTGTGTTGATGTGAGTCCCAGTGTGGATCTGTGTGTCAATGTGAGTCTCAGTGCGTATCGGTGTGTTGATGTGAGTCTCAGTGTGTATCGGTGTGTCAATGTGTGTCTCAGTATGTATTGGTGTGTCAATGTGTGTCTCCGTGTGTATCGGTATGTCCATGTTAGTCTCAGTGTGTCGATGTGTGTCTCAGTGTGTATTGGTGTGCCGATGTGTGCCTCAGTGTGTATTGGTGTGTCGATGTGTGTCTCAGTGTGTATTGGTGTGTCGATGTGTGTCTCAGTGTGTATCAGTGTGTCGATGTGTATCTCAGTGTGTAACGGCATGTCGATGTGAGTCTCAGTGTGTATCGGTGTGTCGGTGTGTGTCTCAGTGTGTATCGGCGTGTCGATGTGTGTCTCAGTGTGTATCGGTGCGTCAATGTGTGTCTCAGTGTGTATCGGTGTGTCAATGTGTGTCTCCGTGTGTATCGTTGTGTCAATGTGTGTCTCTGTGTGTATCGGTGTGTCGATGTGTGTCTCAGTGTGTATCGTTGTGTCAATGTGTCTCTGTGTGTATCGGTGTGTCGATGTGTGTCTCAGTGTGTATCGGTGTGTCAAAGTGTGTCTCAGTGTGTATCGGTGTGTCGATGTGTGTCCCAGTGTGTATTGGTGTGTTGATGTGAGTCCCAGTGTGGATCTGTGTGTCGATGTGAGTCTCAGTGCGTATCGGTGTGTCAAAGTGTGTCTCAGTGTGTATCGGTGTGTCGATGTGTGTCCCAGTGTGTATTGGTGTGTTGATGTGAGTCCCAGTGTGGATCTGTGTGTCAATGTGAGTCTCAGTGCGTATCGGTGTGTTGATGTGAGTCTCAGTGTGTATCGGTGTGTCAATGTGTGTCTCAGTATGTATTGGTGTGTCAATGTGTGTCTCCGTGTGTATCGGTATGTCCATGTTAGTCTCAGTGTGTCGATGTGTGTCTCAGTGTGTATCGGTGTCTCGATGTGTGTCTCCGTGTGTATTGTTGTGTCGATGTGTGTCTCAGTGTGTATCGGTGTGTCTCAGTGTGTCTCAGTGTGTATTGGTGTGTCGATGTGTGTCTCAGTGTGTATTGGTGTGTCAATGTGTGTCTCAGTGTGTATCGGCGTGTCAATGTGTGTCTCAGTGTGTATCGGTGTGTCAATGTGTGTCTCCGTGTGTATCGTTGTGTCGATGTGTGTCTCAGTATGTATCGTTTTGTCGATGTGTGTCTCAGTGTGTATTGGTCTGTCGATGTGTGTCTCAGTGTGTATTGGTGTGTCGATGTGTGTCTCAGTGTGTATCGGTGTGTCAATGTGTGTCTCTGTGTGTATCGGTGTGTCGATGTGTGTCTCAGTGTGTATCGGTGTGTCGATGTGTGTCTCCGTGTGTATCATTGTGTCGATGTGTGTCTCAGTGTGTATCGGTGTGTCTCAGTGTGTATTGGTGTGTCGATGTGTGTCCCAGTGTGTATTGGTGTGTTGATGTGAGTCCCAGTGTGGATCTGTGTGTCGATGTGTGTCTCAGTGTGTATCGGTGTGTTGATGTGAGTCTCAGTGTGTATCGGTGTGACGATGTGTGTCCCACTGTGTATCGGTGTGTTGATGTGAGTCTCAGTGTGGATCGGTGTGTCGATGTGTGTCCCAGTGTGTATTGCTGTGTCGACGTGTGTCTCAGTGTGAGTTGATGTGTGTCTCAGTGTATATTGGTGCGTCAATCTGTGTATCGGTGTGTTGATGAGCATCTCAGTGTGTATCGGTTTGTCGATGTTGGTCTCAGTGTGTATCGGTGTGTCGATGTTGGTCTCAGTGTGTATCGGTATGCCGATCTGTGTCTCAGTGTGTATTGGTGTGTCGATGTGCATCTCAATGCGTATTGGCATGTCGATGCGTGTCTCCGTGTGTATCGTTGTGTCGATGTGTGTCTCAGTGTGTATTGGTGTGTCGATGTGTGGCTCCGTGTGTATCGGTATGTCCATGTGAGTCTCAGTGTGTCGATGTGTGTCTCAGTGTGTATCGTTGTGTCGATGCGTGTCTCGGTGTGCATCGGTGTTACGATGTGCGTCTCGGTGTGTATCGGTGTGTCGATGTGCGTCTCGGTGTGTATCGGTGTTTCGATGTGCATCTCGGTGTGTATCGGTGTGTCGATGTGAGTCTCAGTGTGTCGATGTGTGTCTCAGTGTGTATTGGTGTGTCGGTGTGTGTCTCAGTGTGTATTGGTGTGTCGATGTGTGTCTCAGTGTGTATCAGTGTGTCGATGTGTATCTCAGTGTGCAACGGCATGTCGATGTGAGTCTCAGTGTGTATCGGTGTGTCGGTGTGTGTCTCAGTGTGTATCGGTGCCTCAATGTGTGTCTCAGTGTGTATCGGTGTGTCAATGTGTGTCTCAGTGTGTATCGGTGTGTCGATGTGTGTCTCAGTATGTATTGGTGTGTCAATGTGTGTCTCAGTGTGTATCGGCATGTCGATGTGTGTCTCAGTGTGTATCGGTGCGTCAATGTGTGTCGATGTGTGTATCGGTGTGTCAAAGTGTGTCTCCGTGTGTATCGTTGTGTCGATGTGTGTCTCAGTATGTATCATTTTGTCGATGTGTGTCTCAGAGTGGATCGGTGTGTCGATGTGTGTCTCAGTGTGTATCGATGTATCGATGTGTGTCTCAGTGTGTGTCGATGTGTGTCTCAGTGTATCGGTGTGTCGGTGTGTGTCTCAGTGTGTGATGATGTGTGTCTCAGTGTGTGTCGATGTGTGCCTCAGTGCGCATCGGTGTGTTGATGTGTGTCTCAGTGTGTGTCGATGTGTGCCTCAGTGTGTATCGGTGTGTCGATGTGTGTCTCAGTGTGTGTCGATGTGTGTCTCAGTGTATCGGTGTGTGTCTCAGTGTGTATCGGTGTGTCGATGTGTGTCTCAGTGTGTATCGGTGTGTCGATGTGTGTCTCAGTGTGTATTGGTGTGTCGATGTGTGTCTCAGTGTGTATTGGTGTGTCGATGTGTGTCTCAGTGTGTATCGGTGTATCAATGTGTGTCTCCGTGTGTATCGTTGTGTCAATGTGTGTCTCTGTGTGTATCGGTGTGTCGATGTGTGTCTCCGTGTGTATCGTTGTGTCGATGTGTGTCTCAGTGTGTATCGGTGTGTCTCAGTGTGTCTCAGTGTGTATTGGTGTGTCGATGTGTGTCTCAGTGTGTATCGGTGTGTCGATGTGTGTCTCCGTGTGTATCGTTGTGTCAATGTGTGTCTCAGTGTGTATCGGTGTGTCGATGTGTGTCTCCGTGTGTATCGTTGTGTCGATGTGTGTCTCAGTGTGTATCGGTGTGTCTCAGTGTGTCTCAGTGTGTATTGGCGTGTCGATGAGTGTCCCAGTGTGTATTGGTGTGTTGATGTGAGTCCCAGTGTGGATCTGTGTGTCGATGTGAGTCTCAGTGCGTATCGGTGTGTCAAAGTGTGTCTCAGTGTGTATCGGTGTGTCGATGTGTGTCCCAGTGTGTATTGGTGTGTTGATGTGAGTCCCAGTGTGGATCTGTGTGTCAATGTGAGTCTCAGTGCGTATCGGTGTGTTGATGTGAGTCTCAGTGTGTATCGGTGTGTCAATGTGTGTCTCAGTATGTATTGGTGTGTCAATGTGTGTCTCCGTGTGTATCGGTATGTCCATGTTAGTCTCAGTGTGTCGATGTGTGTCTCAGTGTGTATTGGTGTGTCGATGTGTGCCTCAGTGTGTATTGGTGTGTCGATGTGTGTCTCAGTGTGTATCGGTGTGTCGATGTGTGTCTCAGTGTGTATCAGTGTGTCGATGTGTATCTCAGTGTGTAACGGCATGTCGATGTGAGTCTCAGTGTGTATTGGTGTGTCGATGTGTGTCTCAGTGTGTATTGGTGTGTCGATGTGTGTCTCAGTGTGTATCAGTGTGTCGATGTGTATCTCAGTGTGTAACAGCATGTCGATGTGAGTCTCAGTGTGTATCGGTGTGTCGGTGTGTGTCTCAGTGTGTATCGGCGTGTCGATGTGTGTCTCAGTGTGTATCGGTGCGTCAATGTGTGTCTCAGTGTGTATCGGTGTGTCAATGTGTGTCTCCGTGTGTATCGTTGTGTCAATGTGTGTCTCTGTGTGTATCGGTGTGTCGATGTGTGTCTCAGTGTGTATCGTTGTGTCAATGTGTCTCTGTGTGTATCGGTGTGTCGATGTGTGTCTCAGTGTGTATCGGTGTGTCAAAGTGTGTCTCAGTGTGTATCGGTGTGTCGATGTGTGTCCCAGTGTGTATTGGTGTGTTGATGTGAGTCCCAGTGTGGATCTGTGTGTCGATGTGAGTCTCAGTGCGTATCGGTGTGTCAAAGTGTGTCTCAGTGTGTATCGGTGTGTCGATGTGTGTCCCAGTGTGTATTGGTGTGTTGATGTGAGTCCCAGTGTGGATCTGTGTGTCAATGTGAGTCTCAGTGCGTATCGGTGTGTTGATGTGAGTCTCAGTGTGTATCGGTGTGTCAATGTGTGTCTCAGTATGTATTGGTGTGTCAATGTGTGTCTCCGTGTGTATCGGTATGTCCATGTTAGTCTCAGTGTGTCGATGTGTGTCTCAGTGTGTATTGGTGTATCGATGTGTGCCTCAGTGTGTATTGGTGTGTCGATGTGTGTCTCAGTGTGTATTGGTGTGTCGATGTGTGTCTCAGTGTGTATCAGTGTGTCGATGTGTATCTCAGTGTGTAACGGCATGTCGATGTGAGTCTCAGTGTGTATCGGTGTGTCGGTGTGTGTCTCAGTGTGTATCGGCGTGTCGATGTGTGTCTCAGTGTGTATCGGTGTGTCAATGTGTGTCTCAGTGTGTATCGGTGTGTCAATGTGTGTCTCCGTGTGTATCGTTGTGTCAATGTGTGTCTCTGTGTGTATCGGTGTGTCGATGTGTGTCTCAGTGTGTATCGTTGTGTCAATGTGTCTCTGTGTGTATCGGTGTGTCGATGTGTGTCTCAGTGTGTATCGGTGTCTCGATGTGTGTCTCCGTGTGTATTGTTGTGTCGATGTGTGTCTCAGTGTGTATCGGTGTGTCTCAGTGTGTATTGGTGTGTCGATGTGTGTCTCAGTGTGTATTGGTGTGTCAATGTGTGTCTCAGTGTGTATCGGCGTGTCAATGTGTGTCTCAGTGTGTATCGGTGTGTCAATGTGTGTCTCCGTGTGTATCGTTGTGTCGATGTGTGTCTCAGTATGTATCGTTTTGTCGATGTGTGTCTCAGTGTGTATTGGTCTGTCGATGTGTGTCTCAGTGTGTATTGGTGTGTCGATGTGTGTCTCAGTGTGTATCGGTGTGTCAATGTGTGTCTCTGTGTGTATCGGTGTGTCGATGTGTGTCTCAGTGTGTATCGGTGTGTCGATGTGTGTCTCCGTGTGTATCATTGTGTCGATGTGTGTCTCAGTGTGTATCGGTGTGTCTCAGTGTGTATTGGTGTGTCGATGTGTGTCCCAGTGTGTATTGGTGTGTTGATGTGAGTCCCAGTGTGGATCTGTGTGTCGATGTGTGTCTCAGTGTGTATCGGTGTGTTGATGTGAGTCTCAGTGTGTATCGGTGTGACGATGTGTGTCCCACTGTGTATCGGTGTGTTGATGTGAGTCTCAGTGTGGATCGGTGTGTCGATGTGTGTCCCAGTGTGTATTGCTGTGTCGACGTGTGTCTCAGTGTGAGTTGATGTGTGTCTCAGTGTATATTGGTGCGTCAATCTGTGTATCGGTGTGTCGATGTGCATCTCAATGCGTATTGGCATGTCGATGCGTGTCTCCGTGTGTATCGTTGTGTCGATGTGTGTCTCAGTGTGTATTGGTGTGTCGATGTGTGGCTCCGTGTGTATCGGTATGTCCATGTGAGTCTCAGTGTGTCGATGTGTGTCTCAGTGTGTATCGTTGTGTCGATGCGTGTCTCGGTGTGCATCGGTGTTACGATGTGCGTCTCGGTGTGTATCGGTGTGTCGATGTGCGTCTCGGTGTGTATCGGTGTTTCGATGTGCATCTCGGTGTGTATCGGTGTGTCGATGTGAGTCTCAGTGTGTCGATGTGTGTCTCAGTGTGTATTGGTGTGTCGGTGTGTGTCTCAGTGTGTATTGGTGTGTCGATGTGTGTCTCAGTGTGTATCAGTGTGTCGATGTGTATCTCAGTGTGCAACGGCATGTCGATGTGAGTCTCAGTGTGTATCGGTGTGTCGGTGTGTGTCTCAGTGTGTATCGGTGCCTCAATGTGTGTCTCAGTGTGTATCGGTGTGTCAATGTGTGTCTCAGTGTGTATCGGTGTGTCGATGTGTGTCTCAGTATGTATTGGTGTGTCAATGTGTGTCTCAGTGTGTATCGGCATGTCGATGTGTGTCTCAGTGTGTATCGGTGCGTCAATGTGTGTCGATGTGTGTATCGGTGTGTCAAAGTGTGTCTCCGTGTGTATCGTTGTGTCGATGTGTGTCTCAGTATGTATCATTTTGTCGATGTGTGTCTCAGAGTGGATCGGTGTGTCGATGTGTGTCTCAGTGTGTATCGATGTATCGATGTGTGTCTCAGTGTGTGTCGATGTGTGTCTCAGTGTATCGGTGTGTCGGTGTGTGTCTCAGTGTGTGATGATGTGTGTCTCAGTGTGTGTCGATGTGTGCCTCAGTGCGCATCGGTGTGTTGATGTGTGTCTCAGTGTGTGTCGATGTGTGCCTCAGTGTGTATCGGTGTGTCGATGTGTGTCTCAGTGTGTGTCGATGTGTGTCTCAGTGTATCGGTGTGTGTCTCAGTGTGTATCGGTGTGTCGATGTGTGTCTCAGTGTGTATTGGTGTGTCGATGTGTGTCCCAGTGTGTATTGGTGTGTTGATGTGAGTCTCAGTGTGGATCTGTGTGTCGATGTGTGTCTCAGTGTGTATCGGTGTGTTGATGTGAGTCTCAGTGTGTATCGGTGTGACGATGTGTGTCCCACTGTGTATCGATGTGTTGATGTGAGTCTCAGTGTGGATCGGTGTGTCGATGTGTGTCCCAGTGTGTATTGCTGTGTCGATGTGTGTTTCAGTGTGTATTGGTGTGTCGATGTGTGTCTCAGTGTGTATCGGTGTGTCGATGTGTGTCTCAGTGTGTATCGGTGTGTCGATGTGTGTCTCAGTGTGTATCGGTGTGTCTCAGTGTGTATTGGTGTGTCGATGAGTGTCCCAGTGTGTATTGGTGTGTTGATGTGAGTCCCAGTGTGGATCTGTGTGTCGATGTGAGTCTCAGTGCGTATCGGTGTGTCAAAGTGTGTCTCAGTGTGTATCGGTGTGTCGATGTGTGTCTCAGTATGTATTGGTGTGTCAATGTGTGTCTCAGTGTGTATCGGCATGTCGATGTGTGTCTCAGTGTGTATCGGTGCGTCAATGTGTGTCGATGTGTGTATCGGTGTGTCAAAGTGTGTCTCCGTGTGTATCGTTGTGTCGATGTGTGTCTCAGTATGTATCGTTTTGTCGATGTGTGTCTCAGAGTGGATCGGTGTGTCGATGTGTGTCTCAGTGTGTCGCGGTGTGTCGATGTGTGTCTCAGTGCGTATCGGTGTGTTGATGTGTGTCTCAGTGTGTGTCGATGTGTGTCTCAGTGTATCGGTGTGTCGCTGTGTGTCTCAGTGTGTGACGATGTGTGTCTCAGTGTGTGTCGATGTGTGCCTCAGTGCGTATCGGTGTGTTGATGTGTGTCTCAGTGTGTGTCGATGTGTGCCTCAGTGTGTATCGGTGTGTCGATGTGTGTCTCAGTGTGTGTCGATGTGTGTCTCAGTGTATCGGTGTGTCGGTGTGTGTCTCAGTGTGTATCGGTGTGTCGATGTGTGTCTCAGTGTGTATTGGTGTGTCGATGTGTGTCCCAGTGTGTATTGGTGTGTTGATGTGAGTCTCAGTGTGGATCTGTGTGTCGATGTGTGTCTCAGTGTGTATCGGTGTGTTCATGTGAGTCTCAGTGTGGATCGGTGTGTCGATGTGTGTCTCAGTGTGTATTGGTGTGTCGGTGTGTGTCTCAGTGTGTATTGGTGTGTCGATGTGTGTCTCAGTGTGTATCAGTGTGTCGATGTGTATCTCAGTGTGCAACGGCATGTCGATGTGAGTCTCAGTGTGTATCGGTGTGTCGGTGTGTGTCTCAGTGTGTATCGGTGCCTCAATGTGTGTCTCAGTGTGTATCGGTGTGTCAATGTGTGTCTCAGTGTGTATCGGTGTGTCGATGTGTGTCTCAGTATGTATTGGTGTGTCAATGTGTGTCTCAGTGTATATCGGCATGTCGATGTGTGTCTCAGTGTGTATCGGTGTGTCGATGTGTGTCTCAGTGTGTATCGTTGTGTCAATGTGTCTCTGTGTGTATCGGTGTGTCGATGTGTGTCTCAGTGTGTATCGGTGTCTCGATGTGTGTCTCCGTGTGTATTGTTGTGTCGATGTGTGTCTCAGTGTGTATCGGTGTGTCTCAGTGTGTCTCAGTGTGTATTGGTGTGTCGATGTGTGTCTCAGTGTGTATTGGTATGTCAATGTGTGTCTCAGTGTGTATCGGCGTGTCAATGTGTGTCTCAGTGTGTATCGGTGTGTCAATGTGTGTCTCCGTGTGTATCGTTGTGTCGATGTGTGTCTCAGTGTGTATCGGTGTGTCGATGTGTGTCTCAGTGTGTATCGTTGTGTCAATGTGTCTCTGTGTGTATCGGTGTGTCGATGTGTGTCTCAGTGTGTATCGGTGTCTCGATGTGTGTCTCCGTGTGTATTGTTGTGTCGATGTGTGTCTCAGTGTGTATCGGTGTGTCTCAGTGTGTCTCAGTGTGTATTGGTGTGTCGATGTGTGTCTCAGTGTGTATTGGTGTGTCAATGTGTGTCTCAGTGTGTATCGGCGTGTCAATGTGTGTCTCAGTGTGTATCGGTGTGTCAATGTGTGTCTCCGTGTGTATCGTTGTGTCGATGTGTGTCTCAGTATGTATCGTTTTGTTGATGTGTGTCTCAGTGTGTATTGGTCTGTCGATGTGTGTCTCAGTGTGTATTGGTGTGTCGATGTGTGTCTCAGTGTGTATCGGTGTGTCAATGTGTGTCTCTGTGTGTATCGGTGTGTCGATGTGTGTCTCAGTGTGTATCGGTGTGTCGATGTGTGTCTCCGTGTGTATCATTGTGTCGATGTGTGTCTCAGTGTGTATCGGTGTGTCTCAGTGTGTATTGGTGTGTCGATGTGTGTCCCAGTGTGTATTGGTGTGTTGATGTGAGTCCCAGTGTGGATCTGTGTGTCGATGTGTGTCTCAGTGTGTATCGGTGTGTTGATGTGAGTCTCAGTGTGTATCGGTGTGACGATGTGTGTCCCACTGTGTATCGGTGTGTTGATGTGAGTCTCAGTGTGGATCGGTGTGTCGATGTGTGTCCCAGTGTGTATTGCTGTGTCGACGTGTGTCTCAGTGTGAGTTGATGTGTGTCTCAGTGTATATTGGTGCGTCAATCTGTGTATCGGTGTGTCGATGTGTGTCTCAGTATGTATTGGTGTGTCAATGTGTGTCTCAGTGTGTATCGGCATGTCGATGTGTGTCTCAGTGTGTATCGGTGCGTCAATGTGTGTCGATGTGTGTATCGGTGTGTCAAAGTGTGTCTCCGTGTGTATCGTTGTGTCGATGTGTGTCTCAGTATGTATCATTTTGTCGATGTGTGTCTCAGAGTGGATCGGTGTGTCGATGTGTGTCTCAGTGTGTATCGATGTATCGATGTGTGTCTCAGTGTGTGTCGATGTGTGTCTCAGTGTATCGGTGTGTCGGTGTGTGTCTCAGTGTGTGATGATGTGTGTCTCAGTGTGTGTCGATGTGTGCCTCAGTGCGCATCGGTGTGTTGATGTGTGTCTCAGTGTGTGTCGATGTGTGCCTCAGTGTGTATCGGTGTGTCGATGTGTGTCTCAGTGTGTGTCGATGTGTGTCTCAGTGTATCGGTGTGTGTCTCAGTGTGTATCGGTGTGTCGATGTGTGTCTCAGTGTGTATTGGTGTGTCGATGTGTGTCCCAGTGTGTATTGGTGTGTTGATGTGAGTCTCAGTGTGGATCTGTGTGTCGATGTGTGTCTCAGTGTGTATCGGTGTGTTGATGTGAGTCTCAGTGTGTATCGGTGTGACGATGTGTGTCCCACTGTGTATCGATGTGTTGATGTGAGTCTCAGTGTGGATCGGTGTGTCGATGTGTGTCCCAGTGTGTATTGCTGTGTCGATGTGTGTTTCAGTGTGTATCGGTGTGTCGATGTGTGTCTCAGTGTGTATCGGTGTGTCGATGTGTGTCTCAGTGTGTATCGGTGTGTCGATGTGTGTCTCAGTGTGTATCGGTGTGTCTCAGTGTGTATTGGTGTGTCGATGAGTGTCCCAGTGTGTATTGGTGTGTTGATGTGAGTCCCAGTGTGGATCTGTGTGTCGATGTGAGTCTCAGTGCGTATCGGTGTGTCAAAGTGTGTCTCAGTGTGTATCGGTGTGTCGATGTGTGTCTCAGTATGTATTGGTGTGTCAATGTGTGTCTCAGTGTGTATCGGCATGTCGATGTGTGTCTCAGTGTGTATCGGTGCGTCAATGTGTGTCGATGTGTGTATCGGTGTGTCAAAGTGTGTCTCCGTGTGTATCGTTGTGTCGATGTGTGTCTCAGTATGTATCGTTTTGTCGATGTGTGTCTCAGAGTGGATCGGTGTGTCGATGTGTGTCTCAGTGTGTCGCGGTGTGTCGATGTGTGTCTCAGTGCGTATCGGTGTGTTGATGTGTGTCTCAGTGTGTGTCGATGTGTGTCTCAGTGTATCGGTGTGTCGCTGTGTGTCTCAGTGTGTGACGATGTGTGTCTCAGTGTGTGTCGATGTGTGCCTCAGTGCGTATCGGTGTGTTGATGTGTGTCTCAGTGTGTGTCGATGTGTGCCTCAGTGTGTATCGGTGTGTCGATGTGTGTCTCAGTGTGTGTCGATGTGTGTCTCAGTGTATCGGTGTGTCGGTGTGTGTCTCAGTGTGTATCGGTGTGTCGATGTGTGTCTCAGTGTGTATTGGTGTGTCGATGTGTGTCCCAGTGTGTATTGGTGTGTTGATGTGAGTCTCAGTGTGGATCTGTGTGTCGATGTGTGTCTCAGTGTGTATCCGTGTGTTCATGTGAGTCTCAGTGTGGATCGGTGTGTCGATGTGTGTCTCAGTGTGTATTGGTGTGTCGGTGTGTGTCTCAGTGTGTATTGGTGTGTCGATGTGTGTCTCAGTGTGTATCAGTGTGTCGATGTGTATCTCAGTGTGCAACGGCATGTCGATGTGAGTCTCAGTGTGTATCGGTGTGTCGGTGTGTGTCTCAGTGTGTATCGGTGCCTCAATGTGTGTCTCAGTGTGTATCGGTGTGTCAATGTGTGTCTCAGTGTGTATCGGTGTGTCGATGTGTGTCTCAGTATGTATTGGTGTGTCAATGTGTGTCTCAGTGTGTATCGGCATGTCGATGTGTGTCTCAGTGTGTATCGGTGTGTCGATGTGTGTCTCAGTGTGTATCGTTGTGTCAATGTGTCTCTGTGTGTATCGGTGTGTCGATGTGTGTCTCAGTGTGTATCGGTGTCTCGATGTGTGTCTCCGTGTGTATTGTTGTGTCGATGTGTGTCTCAGTGTGTATCGGTGTGTCTCAGTGTGTCTCAGTGTGTATTGGTGTGTCGATGTGTGTCTCAGTGTGTATTGGTGTGTCAATGTGTGTCTCAGTGTGTATCGGCGTGTCAATGTGTGTCTCAGTGTGTATCGGTGTGTCAATGTGTGTCTCCGTGTGTATCGTTGTGTCGATGTGTGTCTCAGTATGTATCGTTTTGTTGATGTGTGTCTCAGTGTGTATTGGTCTGTCGATGTGTGTCTCAGTGTGTATTGGTGTGTCGATGTGTGTCTCAGTGTGTATCGGTGTGTCAATGTGTGTCTCTGTGTGTATCGGTGTGTCGATGTGTGTCTCAGTGTGTATCGGTGTGTCGATGTGTGTCTCCGTGTGTATCATTGTGTCGATGTGTGTCTCAGTGTGTATCGGTGTGTCTCAGTGTGTATTGGTGTGTCGATGTGTGTCCCAGTGTGTATTGGTGTGTTGATGTGAGTCCCAGTGTGGATCTGTGTGTCGATGTGTGTCTCAGTGTGTATCGGTGTGTTGATGTGAGTCTCAGTGTGTATCGGTGTGACGATGTGTGTCCCACTGTGTATCGGTGTGTTGATGTGAGTCTCAGTGTGGATCGGTGTGTCGATGTGTGTCCCAGTGTGTATTGCTGTGTCGACGTGTGTCTCAGTGTGAGTTGATGTGTGTCTCAGTGTATATTGGTGCGTCAATCTGTGTATCGGTGTGTCGATGTGCATCTCAATGCGTATTGGCATGTCGATGCGTGTCTCCGTGTGTATCGTTGTGTCGATGTGTGTCTCAGTGTGTATTGGTGTGTCGATGTGTGGCTCCGTGTGTATCGGTATGTCCATGTGAGTCTCAGTGTGTCGATGTGTGTCTCAGTGTGTATCGTTGTGTCGATGCGTGTCTCGGTGTGCATCGGTGTTACGATGTGCGTCTCGGTGTGTATCGGTGTGTCGATGTGCGTCTCGGTGTGTATCGGTGTTTCGATGTGCATCTCGGTGTGTATCGGTGTGTCGATGTGAGTCTCAGTGTGTCGATGTGTGTCTCAGTGTGTATTGGTGTGTCGGTGTGTGTCTCAGTGTGTATTGGTGTGTCGATGTGTGTCTCAGTGTGTATCAGTGTGTCGATGTGTATCTCAGTGTGCAACGGCATGTCGATGTGAGTCTCAGTGTGTATCGGTGTGTCGGTGTGTGTCTCAGTGTGTATCGGTGCCTCAATGTGTGTCTCAGTGTGTATCGGTGTGTCAATGTGTGTCTCAGTGTGTATCGGTGTGTCGATGTGTGTCTCAGTATGTATTGGTGTGTCAATGTGTGTCTCAGTGTGTATCGGCATGTCGATGTGTGTCTCAGTGTGTATCGGTGCGTCAATGTGTGTCGATGTGTGTATCGGTGTGTCAAAGTGTGTCTCCGTGTGTATCGTTGTGTCGATGTGTGTCTCAGTATGTATCATTTTGTCGATGTGTGTCTCAGAGTGGATCGGTGTGTCGATGTGTGTCTCAGTGTGTATCGATGTATCGATGTGTGTCTCAGTGTGTGTCGATGTGTGTCTCAGTGTATCGGTGTGTCGGTGTGTGTCTCAGTGTGTGATGATGTGTGTCTCAGTGTGTGTCGATGTGTGCCTCAGTGCGCATCGGTGTGTTGATGTGTGTCTCAGTGTGTGTCGATGTGTGTCTCAGTGTGTATCGGCGTGTCAATGTGTGTCTCAGTGTGTATCGGTGTGTCAATGTGTGTCTCCGTGTGTATCGTTGTGTCGATGTGTGTCTCAGTATGTATCGTTTTGTTGATGTGTGTCTCAGTGTGTATTGGTCTGTCGATGTGTGTCTCAGTGTGTATTGGTGTGTCGATGTGTGTCTCAGTGTGTATCGGTGTGTCAATGTGTGTCTCTGTGTGTATCGGTGTGTCGATGTGTGTCTCAGTGTGTATCGGTGTGTCGATGTGTGTCTCCGTGTGTATCATTGTGTCGATGTGTGTCTCAGTGTGTATCGGTGTGTCTCAGTGTGTATTGGTGTGTCGATGTGTGTCCCAGTGTGTATTGGTGTGTTGATGTGAGTCCCAGTGTGGATCTGTGTGTCGATGTGTGTCTCAGTGTGTATCGGTGTGTTGATGTGAGTCTCAGTGTGTATCGGTGTGACGATGTGTGTCCCACTGTGTATCGGTGTGTTGATGTGAGTCTCAGTGTGGATCGGTGTGTCGATGTGTGTCCCAGTGTGTATTGCTGTGTCGACGTGTGTCTCAGTGTGAGTTGATGTGTGTCTCAGTGTATATTGGTGCGTCAATCTGTGTATCGGTGTGTCGATGTGTGTCTCAGTATGTATTGGTGTGTCAATGTGTGTCTCAGTGTGTATCGGCATGTCGATGTGTGTCTCAGTGTGTATCGGTGCGTCAATGTGTGTCGATGTGTGTATCGGTGTGTCAAAGTGTGTCTCCGTGTGTATCGTTGTGTCGATGTGTGTCTCAGTGTGTATCATTTTGTCGATGTGTGTCTCAGAGTGGATCGGTGTGTCGATGTGTGTCTCAGTGTGTATCGATGTATCGATGTGTGTCTCAGTGTGTGTCGATGTGTGTCTCAGTGTATCGGTGTGTCGGTGTGTGTCTCAGTGTGTGATGATGTGTGTCTCAGTGTGTGTCGATGTGTGCCTCAGTGCGCATCGGTGTGTTGATGTGTGTCTCAGTGTGTGTCGATGTGTGCCTCAGTGTGTATCGGTGTGTCGATGTGTGTCTCAGTGTGTGTCGATGTGTGTCTCAGTGTATCGGTGTGTGTCTCAGTGTGTATCGGTGTGTCGATGTGTGTCTCAGTGTGTATTGGTGTGTCGATGTGTGTCCCAGTGTGTATTGGTGTGTTGATGTGAGTCTCAGTGTGGATCTGTGTGTCGATGTGTGTCTCAGTGTGTATCGGTGTGTTGATGTGAGTCTCAGTGTGTATCGGTGTGACGATGTGTGTCCCACTGTGTATCGATGTGTTGATGTGAGTCTCAGTGTGGATCGGTGTGTCGATGTGTGTCCCAGTGTGTATTGCTGTGTCGATGTGTGTTTCAGTGTGTATTGGTCTGTCGATGTGTGTCTCAGTGTGTATCGGTGTGTCGATGTGTGTCTCAGTGTGTATCGGTGTGTCGAAGTGTGTCTCAGTGTGTATCGGTGTGTCGATGTGTGTCTCAGTATGTATTGGTGTGTCAATGTGTGTCTCAGTGTGTATCGGCATGTCGATGTGTGTCTCAGTGTGTATCGGTGCGTCAATGTGTGTCGATGTGTGTATCGGTGTGTCAAAGTGTGTCTCCGTGTGTATCGTTGTGTCGATGTGTGTCTCAGTATGTATCGTTTTGTCGATGTGTGTCTCAGAGTGGATCGGTGTGTCGATGTGTGTCTCAGTGTGTCGCGGTGTGTCGATGTGTGTCTCAGTGCGTATCGGTGTGTTGATGTGTGTCTCAGTGTGTGTCGATGTGTGTCTCAGTGTATCGGTGTGTCGCTGTGTGTCTCAGTGTGTGACGATGTGTGTCTCAGTGTGTGTCGATGTGTGCCTCAGTGCGTATCGGTGTGTTGATGTGTGTCTCAGTGTGTGTCGATGTGTGCCTCAGTGTGTATCGGTGTGTCGATGTGTGTCTCAGTGTGTGTCGATGTGTGTCTCAGTGTATCGGTGTGTCGGTGTGTGTCTCAGTGTGTATCGGTGTGTCGATGTGTGTCTCAGTGTGTATTGGTGTGTCGATGTGTGTCCCAGTGTGTATTGGTGTGTTGATGTGAGTCTCAGTGTGGATCTGTGTGTCGATGTGTGTCTCAGTGTGTATCCGTGTGTTCATGTGAGTCTCAGTGTGGATCGGTGTGTCGATGTGTGTCTCAGTGTGTATTGGTGTGTCGGTGTGTGTCTCAGTGTGTATTGGTGTGTCGATGTGTGTCTCAGTGTGTATCAGTGTGTCGATGTGTATCTCAGTGTGCAACGGCATGTCGATGTGAGTCTCAGTGTGTATCGGTGTGTCGGTGTGTGTCTCAGTGTGTATCGGTGCCTCAATGTGTGTCTCAGTGTGTATCGGTGTGTCAATGTGTGTCTCAGTGTGTATCGGTGTGTCGATGTGTGTCTCAGTATGTATTGGTGTGTCAATGTGTGTCTCAGTGTGTATCGGCATGTCGATGTGTGTCTCAGTGTGTATCGGTGTGTCGATGTGTGTCTCAGTGTGTATCGTTGTGTCAATGTGTCTCTGTGTGTATCGGTGTGTCGATGTGTGTCTCAGTGTGTATCGGTGTCTCGATGTGTGTCTCCGTGTGTATTGTTGTGTCGATGTGTGTCTCAGTGTGTATCGGTGTGTCTCAGTGTGTCTCAGTGTGTATTGGTGTGTCGATGTGTGTCTCAGTGTGTATTGGTGTGTCAATGTGTGTCTCAGTGTGTATCGGCGTGTCAATGTGTGTCTCAGTGTGTATCGGTGTGTCAATGTGTGTCTCCGTGTGTATCGTTGTGTCGATGTGTGTCTCAGTATGTATCGTTTTGTTGATGTGTGTCTCAGTGTGTATTGGTCTGTCGATGTGTGTCTCAGTGTGTATTGGTGTGTCGATGTGTGTCTCAGTGTGTATCGGTGTGTCAATGTGTGTCTCTGTGTGTATCGGTGTGTCGATGTGTGTCTCAGTGTGTATCGGTGTGTCGATGTGTGTCTCCGTGTGTATCATTGTGTCGATGTGTGTCTCAGTGTGTATCGGTGTGTCTCAGTGTGTATTGGTGTGTCGATGTGTGTCCCAGTGTGTATTGGTGTGTTGATGTGAGTCCCAGTGTGGATCTGTGTGTCGATGTGTGTCTCAGTGTGTATCGGTGTGTTGATGTGAGTCTCAGTGTGTATCGGTGTGACGATGTGTGTCCCACTGTGTATCGGTGTGTTGATGTGAGTCTCAGTGTGGATCGGTGTGTCGATGTGTGTCCCAGTGTGTATTGCTGTGTCGACGTGTGTCTCAGTGTGAGTTGATGTGTGTCTCAGTGTATATTGGTGCGTCAATCTGTGTATCGGTGTGTCGATGTGCATCTCAATGCGTATTGGCATGTCGATGCGTGTCTCCGTGTGTATCGTTGTGTCGATGTGTGTCTCAGTGTGTATTGGTGTGTCGATGTGTGGCTCCGTGTGTATCGGTATGTCCATGTGAGTCTCAGTGTGTCGATGTGTGTCTCAGTGTGTATCGTTGTGTCGATGCGTGTCTCGGTGTGCATCGGTGTTACGATGTGCGTCTCGGTGTGTATCGGTGTGTCGATGTGCGTCTCGGTGTGTATCGGTGTTTCGATGTGCATCTCGGTGTGTATCGGTGTGTCGATGTGAGTCTCAGTGTGTCGATGTGTGTCTCAGTGTGTATTGGTGTGTCGGTGTGTGTCTCAGTGTGTATTGGTGTGTCGATGTGTGTCTCAGTGTGTATCAGTGTGTCGATGTGTATCTCAGTGTGCAACGGCATGTCGATGTGAGTCTCAGTGTGTATCGGTGTGTGTCTCAGTGTGTATCGGTGCCTCAATGTGTGTCTCAGTGTGTATCGGTGTGTCAATGTGTGTCTCAGTCTGTATCGGTGTGTCGATGTGTGTCTCAGTATGTATTGGTGTGTCAATGTGTGTCTCAGTGTGTATCGGCATGTCGATGTGTGTCTCAGTGTGTATCGGTGCGTCAATGTGTGTCGATGTGTGTATCGGTGTGTCAAAGTGTGTCTCCGTGTGTATCGTTGTGTCGATGTGTGTCTCAGTATGTATCATTTTGTCGATGTGTGTCTCAGAGTGGATCGGTGTGTCGATGTGTGTCTCAGTGTGTATCGATGTATCGATGTGTGTCTCAGTGTGTGTCGATGTGTGTCTCAGTGTATCGGTGTGTCGGTGTGTGTCTCAGTGTGTGATGATGTGTGTCTCAGTGTGTGTCGATGTGTGCCTCAGTGCGCATCGGTGAGTTGATGTGTGTCTCAGTGTGTGTCGATGTGTGCCTCAGTGTGTATCGGTGTGTCGATGTGTGTCTCAGTGTGTGTCGATGTATGTCTCAGTGTATCGGTGTGTGTCTCAGTGTGTATCGGTGTGTCGATGTGTGTCTCAGTGTGTATTGGTGTGTCGATGTGTGTCCCAGTGTGTATTGGTGTGTTGATGTGAGTCTCAGTGTGGATCTGTGTGTCGATGTGTGTCTCAGTGTGTATCGGTGTGTTGATGTGAGTCTCAGTGTGTATCGGTGTGACGATGTGTGTCCCACTGTGTATCGATGTGTTGATGTGAGTCTCAGTGTGGATCGGTGTGTCGATGTGTGTCCCAGTGTGTATTGCTGTGTCGATGTGTGTTTCAGTGTGTATTGGTGTGTCGATGTGTGTCTCAGTGTGTATCGGTGTGTCGATGTGTGTCTCAGTGTGTATCGGTGTGTCTCAGTGTGTATTGGTGTGTCGATGAGTGTCCCAGTGTGTATTGGTGTGTTGATGTGAGTCCCAGTGTGGATCTGTGTGTCGATGTGAGTCTCAGTGCGTATCGGTGTGTCAAAGTGTGTCTCAGTGTGTATCGGTGTGTCGATGTGTGTCTCAGTATGTATTGGTGTGTCAATGTGTGTCTCAGTGTGTATCGGCATGTCGATGTGTGTCTCAGTGTGTATCGGTGCGTCAATGTGTGTCGATGTGTGTATCGGTGTGTCAAAGTGTGTCTCCGTGTGTATCGTTGTGTCGATGTGTGTCTCAGTATGTATCGTTTTGTCGATGTGTGTCTCAGAGTGGATCGGTGTGTCGATGTGTGTCTCAGTGTGTCGCGGTGTGTCGATGTGTGTCTCAGTGCGTATCGGTGCGTTGATGTGTGTCTCAGTGTGTGTCGATGTGTGTCTCAGTGTATCGGTGTGTCGCTGTGTGTCTCAGTGTGTGACGATGTGTGTCTCAGTGTGTGTCGATGTGTGCCTCAGTGCGTATCGGTGTGTTGATGTGTGTCTCAGTGTGTGTCGATGTGTGCCTCAGTGTGTATCGGTGTGTCGATGTGTGTCTCAGTGTGTGTCGATGTGTGTCTCAGTGTATCGGTGTGTCGGTGTGTGTCTCAGTGTGTATCGGTGTGTCGATGTGTGTCTCAGTGTGTATTGGTGTGTCGATGTGTGTCCCAGTGTGTATTGGTGTGTTGATGTGAGTCTCAGTGTGGATCTGTGTGTCGATGTGTGTCTCAGTGTGTATCGGTGTGTTCATGTGAGTCTCAGTGTGGATCGGTGTGTCGATGTGTGTCTCAGTGTGTATTGGTGTGTCGGTGTGTGTCTCAGTGTGTATCGGTGTGTCGATGTGTGTCTCAGTGTGTATCAGTGTGTCGATGTGTATCTCAGTGTGCAACGGCATGTCGATGTGAGTCTCAGTGTGTATCGGTGTGTCGGTGTGTGTCTCAGTGTGTATCGGTGCCTCAATGTGTGTCTCAGTGTGTATCGGTGTGTCAATGTGTGTCTCAGTGTGTATCGGTGTGTCGATGTGTGTCTCAGTATGTATTGGTGTGTCAATGTGTGTCTCAGTGTGTATCGGCATGTCGATGTGTGTCTCAGTGTGTATCGGTGCGTCAATGTGTGTCGATGTGTGTATCGGTGTGTCAAAGTGTGTCTCCGTGTGTATCGTTGTGTCGATGTGTGTCTCAGTATGTATCATTTTGTCGATGTGTGTCTCAGAGTGGATCGGTGTGTCGATGTGTGTCTCAGTGTGTATCGATGTATTGATGTGTGTCTCAGTGTGTGTCGATGTGTGTCTCAGTGTATCGGTGTGTCGGTGTGTGTCTCAGTGTGTGATGATGTGTGTCTCAGTGTGTGTCGATGTGTGCCTCAGTGCGTATCGGTGTGTTGATGTGTGTCTCAGTGTGTGTCGATGTGTGCCTCAGTGTGTATCGGTGTGTCGATGTGTGTCTCAGTGTGTGTCGATGTGTGTCTCAGTGTATCGCTGTGTGTCTCAGTGTGTATCGGTGTGTCGATGTGTGTCTCAGTGTGTATTGGTGTGTCGATGTGTGTCCCAGTGTGTATTGGTGTGTTGATGTGAGTCTCAGTGTGGATCTGTGTGTCGATGTGTGTCTCAGTGTGTATCGGTGTGTTGATGTGAGTCTCAGTGTGTATCGGTGTGACGATGTGTGTCCCACTGTGTATCGATGTGTTGATGTGAGTCTCAGTGTGGATCGGTGTGTCGATGTGTGTCCCAGTGTGTATTGCTGTGTCGATGTGTGTTTCAGTGTGTATTGGTCTGTCGATGTGTGTCTCAGTGTGTATCGGTGTGTCGATGTGTGTCTCAGTGTGTATCGGTGTGTCGATGTGTGTCTCAGTGTGGATCGGTGTGTCGATGTGTGTCTCAGTGTGTATCGGTGTGTCGATGTGTGTCTCCGTGTGTATCGTTGTGTCGATGTGTGTCTCAGTGTGTATCGGTGCGTCAATGTGTGTCTGAGTGTGTATCGGTGTGTAAATGTGTGTCTCAGTGTGTATTGGTGGGTCGATGTGTGTCTACGTGTGTATCGTTGTGTCAATGTGTGTCTCTGTGTGTATCGGTGTGTCGATGTGTGTCTCAGTGTGTATCGGTGTGTCGATGTGTGTCTCAGTGTGTATCGGTGTGTCGATGTGTGTCTCAGTGTGTATCGGTGTGTCGATGTGTGTCTCAGTGTGTATCGGTGTGTCGGTGTGTGTCTCAGTGTGTATCGGTGCGTCAATGTGTGTCTCAGTGTGTATCGGTGCGTCAATGTGTGTCTCAGTGTGTATTGGTGTGTCGATGTGTGTCTCAGTGTGTATCGGTGTGTCGATGTGTGTCTCCGTGTGTATCGTTGTGTCGATGTGTGTCTCAGTGTGTATCGGTGTGTCTCAGTGTGTCTCAGTGTGTCTCAGTGTGTATTGGTGTGTCGATGTGTGTCTCAGTGTGTATTGGTGTGTCAATGTGTGTCTCAGTGTGTATCGGCATGTCGATGTGTGTCTCAGTGTGTATCGGTGCCTCAATATGTGTCGATGTGTGTATCGGTGTGTCAATGTGTGTCTCAGTGTGTATTGGTGTGTCGATGTGTGTCTCAGTGTGTATCGGTGTGTCAATGTGTGTCTCCGTGTGTATCATTGTGTCGATGTGTGTCTCAGTATGTATCGTTTTGTCGATGTGTGTCTCAGTGTGTATCGGTGTGTCAATGTGTGTCTCAGTGTGTATTGGTGTGCCGATGTGTGTCTCAGTGTGTATCGGAGTGTCGATGTGTGTCTCAGTGTGTATCGGTGTGTCGATGTGTGTCTCAGTGTGTATTGGTGTGTCAATGTGTGTCTACGTGTGTATCGTTGTGTCGATGTGTGTCTCAGTATGTATCGTTTTGTCGATGTGTGTTTCAGTGTGTATTGGTGTGTCGATGTGTGTCTCAGTGTGTATTGGTGTTTCGATGTGTGTCTCAGTGTGTATCGGTGTGTCAATGTGTGTCTCCGTGTGTATCGTTGTGTCAATGTGTGTCTCTGTGTGTATCGGTGTGTCGATGTGTGTCTCCGTGTGTATCGTTGTGTCGATGTGTGTCTCAGTGTGTATCGGTGTGTCTCAGTGTGTCTCAGTGTGTATTGGTGTGTCGATGTGTGTCTCAGTGTGTATCGGTGTGTCAATGTGTGTCTCCGTGTGTATCGTTGTGTCAATGTGTGTCTCACTGTGTATCGGTGTGTCGATGTGTGCCTCCGTGTGTATCGTTGTGTCGATGTGTGTCGATGTGTGTATCGGTGTGTCTCAGTGTGTCTCAGTGTGTATTGGTGTATCGATGAGTGTCCCAGTGTGTATTGGTGTGTTGATGTGAGTCCCAGTGTGGATCTGTGTGTCGATGTGAGTCTCAGTGCGTTTCGGTGTGTCAAAGTGTGTCTCAGTGTGTATCGGTGTGTCGATGTGTGTCCCAGTGTGTATTGGTGTGTTGATGTGAGTCCCAGTGTGGATCTGTGTGTCAATGTGAGTCTCAGTGCGTATCGGTGTGTTGATGTGAGTCTCAGTGTGTATCGGTGTGTCAATGTGTGTCTCAGTATGTATTGGTGTGTCAATGTGTGTCTCCGTGTGTATCGGTATGTCCATGTTAGTCTCAGTGTGCCGATGTGTGTCTCAGTGTGTATTGGTGTGTCGATGTGTGCCTCAGTGTGTATTGGTGTGTCGATGTGTATCTCAGTGTGTAACGGCATGTCGATGTGAGTCTCAGTGTGTATCGGTGTGTCGGTGTGTGTCTCAGTGTGTATCGGCGTGTCGATGTGTGTCTCAGTGTGTATCGGTGCGTCGATGTGTGTCTCCGTGTGTATCGTTGTGTCAATGTGTGTCTCTGTGTGTATCGGTGTGTCGATGTGTGTCTCAGTGTGTATCGTTGTGTCAATGTGTCTCTGTGTGTATCGGTGTGTCGATGTGTGTCTCAGTGTGTATCGGTGTCTCGATGTGTGTCTCCGTGTGTATTGTTGTGTCGATGTGTGTCTCAGTGTGTATCGGTGTGTCTCAGTGTGTCTCAGTGTGTATTGGTGTGTCGATGTGTGTCTCAGTATGTATCGTTTTGTCGATGTGTGTCTCAGTGTGTATTGGTCTGTCGATGTGTGTCTCAGTGTGTATTGGTGTGTCGATGTGTGTCTCAGTGTGTATCGGTGTGTCAATGTGTGTCTCCGTGTGTATCGTTGTGTCAATGTGTGTCTCTGTGTGTATCGGTGTGTCGATGTGTGTCTCAGTGTGTATCGGTGTGTCGATGTGTGTCTCCGTGTGTATCGTTGTGTCGATGTGTGTCTCAGTGTGTATCGGTGTGTCTCAGTGTGTATTGGTGTGTCGATGTGTGTCCCAGTGTGTATCGGTGTGTTGATGTGAGTCCCAGTGTGGATCTGTGTGTCGATGTGTGTCTCAGTGTGTATCGGTGTGTTGATGTGAGTCTCAGTGTGGATCGGTGTGTCGATGTGTGTCCCAGTGTGTATTGCTGTGTCGACGTGTGTCTCAGTGTGAGTTGATGTGTGTCTCAGTGTATATTGGTGCGTCAATCTGTGTATCGGTGTGTTGATGAGCATCTCAGTGTGTATCGGTGTGTCGATGTTGGTCTCAGTGTGTATCGGTGTGTCGATGTTGGTCTCAGTGTGTATCGGTATGCCGATCTGTGTCTCAGTGTGTATTGGTGTGTCGATGTGCATCTCAATGCGTATTGGCATGTCGATGCGTGTCTCCGTGTGTATCGTTGTGTCGATGTGTGTCTCAGTGTGTATTGGTGTGTCGATGTGTGGCTCCGTGTGTATCGGTATGTCAACGTGAGTCTCAGTGTGTCGATGTGTGTTTCAGTGTGTATCGTTGTGTCGATGCGTGTCTCGGTGTGCATCGGTGTTACGATGTGCGTCTCGGTGTGTATCGGTGTGTCGATGTGCGTCTCGGTGTGTATCGGTGTTTCGATGTGCATCTCGGTGTGTATCGGTGTGTCGATGTGAGTCTCAGTGTGTCGATGTGTGTCTCAGTGTGTATTGGTGTGTCGGTGTGTGTCTCAGTGTTTATTGGTGTGTCGGTGTGTGTCTCAGTGTGTATTGGTGTGTCGATGTGAGTCTCAGTGTGTATCGGTGTGTCGGTGTGTGTCTCAGTGTGTATCGGTGCCTCAATGTGTGTCTCAGTGTGTATCGGTGTGTCAATGTGTGTCTCAGTGTGTATCGGTGTGTCAATGTGTGTCTCTGTGTGTATCGGTGTGTCGATGTGTGTCTCAGTGTGTATCGGTGTGTCGATGTGTGTCTCCGTGTGTATCGTTGTGTCGATGTGTGTCTCAGTGTGTATCGGTGTGTCGATGTGTATCTCAGTGTGTAACGGCATGTCGATGTGAGTCTCAGTGTGTATCGGTGTGTCGGTGTGTGTCTCAGTGTGTATCGGTGCGTCAATGTGTGTCGCAGTGTGTATCGGTGTGTCAATGTGTGTCTCAGTGTGTATCGTTGTGTCAATGTGTCTCTGTGTGTATCGGTGTGTCGATGTGTGTCTCAGTGTGTATCGGTGTGTCGATGTTGGTCTCGGTGTGTATTGGTATGCCGATCTGCGTCTCAGTGTGTATTGGTGTGTCGATGTGCATCTCAATGCGTATTGGCATGTCGATGCGTGTCTCCGTGTGTATCGTTGTGTCGATGTGTGTCTCAGTGTGTATTGGTGTGTCGATGTGTGGCTCCGTGTGTATCGGTATGTCCATGTGAGTCTCAGTGTGTCGATGTGTGTCTCAGTGTGTATCGTTGTGTCGATGTGTGTCTCGGTGTGTATCGGTGTGTCGATGTGCGTCTCGGTGTGTATCGGTGTTTCGATGTGCATCTCGGTGTGTATCGGTGTGTCGATGTGAGTCTCAGTGTGTCGATGTGTGTCTCAGTGTGTATTGGTGTGTCGGTGTGTGTCTCAGTGTTTATTGGTGTGTCGGTGTGTGTCTCAGTGTTTATTGGTGTGTCGATGTGTGTCTCAGTGTGTATCAGTGTGTCGATGTGTATCTCAGCGTGTAACGGCATGTCGATGTGAGTCTCAGTGTGTATCGGTGTGTCGGTGTGTGTCTCAGTGTGTATCGGTGCCTCAATGTGTGTCTCAGTGTGTATCGGTGTGTCAATGTGTGTCTCAGTGTGGATCGGTGTGTCAATGTGTGTCTCCGTGTGTATCGTTGTGTCAATGTGTGTCTCTGTGTGTATCGGTGTGTCGATGTGTGTCTGTGTGTATCGGTGTGTCGATGTGTGTCTCCGTGTGTATCGTTGTGTCGATGTGTGTCTCAGTGTGTATCGGTGTGTCGATGTGTATCTCAGTGTGTATCGGTGTGTCGATGTGTGTCTCAGTGTGTATCGTTGTGTCAATGTGTCTCTGTGTGTATCGGTGTGTCGATGTGTGTCTCAGTGTGTATTGGTGTCTCGATGTGTGTCTCAGTGTGTATCGGTGTGTCTCAGTGTGTATTGGTGTGTCGATGTGTGTCTCAGTGTGTATCGGCATGTCGATGTGTGTCTCAGTGTGTATCGGTGCGTCAATATGTGTCGATGTGTGTATCGGTGTGTCAATGTGTGTCTCCGTGTGTATCGTTGTGTCGATGTGTGTCTCAGTATGTATCGTTTTGTTGATGTGAGTCTCAGTGTGTATCGGTGTGTCGGTGTGTGTCTCAGTGTGTATCGGTGTGTCGGTGTGTGTCTCAGTGTATATCAGTGTGTCGGTGTGTGTCTCAGTGTGTATCGGTGTGTCGATGTGTGTCTCAGTGTGGATCGGTGTGTCGATGTGTGTCTCAGTGTGTATCGGTGTGTCGATGTGTGTCTCCGTGTGTATCGTTGTGTCGATGTGTGTCTCAGTGTGTATCGGTGCGTCAATGTGTGTCTGAGTGTGTATCGGTGTGTAAATGTGTGTCTCAGTGTGTATTGGTGGGTCGATGTGTGTCTACGTGTGTATCGTTGTGTCAATGTGTGTCTCTGTGTGTATCGGTGTGTCGATGTGTGTCTCAGTGTGTATCGGTGTGTCGATGTGTGTCTCAGTGTGTATCGGTGTGTCGATGTGTGTCTCAGTGTGTATCGGTGTGTCGATGTGTGTCTCAGTGTGTATCGGTGTGTCGGTGTGTGTCTCAGTGTGTATCGGTGCGTCAATGTGTGTCTCAGTGTGTATCGGTGCGTCAATGTGTGTCTCAGTGTGTATTGGTGTGTCGATGTGTGTCTCAGTGTGTATCGGTGTGTCGATGTGTGTCTCCGTGTGTATCGTTGTGTCGATGTGTGTCTCAGTGTGTATCGGTGTGTCTCAGTGTGTCTCAGTGTGTCTCAGTGTGTATTGGTGTGTCGATGTGTGTCTCAGTGTGTATTGGTGTGTCAATGTGTGTCTCAGTGTGTATCGGCATGTCGATGTGTGTCTCAGTGTGTATCGGTGCCTCAATATGTGTCGATGTGTGTATCGGTGTGTCAATGTGTGTCTCAGTGTGTATTGGTGTGTCGATGTGTGTCTCAGTGTGTATCGGTGTGTCAATGTGTGTCTCCGTGTGTATCATTGTGTCGATGTGTGTCTCAGTATGTATCGTTTTGTCGATGTGTGTCTCAGTGTGTATCGGTGTGTCAATGTGTGTCTCAGTGTGTATTGGTGTGCCGATGTGTGTCTCAGTGTGTATCGGAGTGTCGATGTGTGTCTCAGTGTGTATCGGTGTGTCGATGTGTGTCTCAGTGTGTATTGGTGTGTCAATGTGTGTCTACGTGTGTATCGTTGTGTCGATGTGTGTCTCAGTATGTATCGTTTTGTCGATGTGTGTTTCAGTGTGTATTGGTGTGTCGATGTGTGTCTCAGTGTGTATTGGTGTTTCGATGTGTGTCTCAGTGTGTATCGGTGTGTCAATGTGTGTCTCCGTGTGTATCGTTGTGTCAATGTGTGTCTCTGTGTGTATCGGTGTGTCGATGTGTGTCTCCGTGTGTATCGTTGTGTCGATGTGTGTCTCAGTGTGTATCGGTGTGTCTCAGTGTGTCTCAGTGTGTATTGGTGTGTCGATGTGTGTCTCAGTGTGTATCGGTGTGTCAATGTGTGTCTCCGTGTGTATCGTTGTGTCAATGTGTGTCTCACTGTGTATCGGTGTGTCGATGTGTGCCTCCGTGTGTATCGTTGTGTCGATGTGTGTCGATGTGTGTATCGGTGTGTCTCAGTGTGTCTCAGTGTGTATTGGTGTATCGATGAGTGTCCCAGTGTGTATTGGTGTGTTGATGTGAGTCCCAGTGTGGATCTGTGTGTCGATGTGAGTCTCAGTGCGTTTCGGTGTGTCAAAGTGTGTCTCAGTGTGTATCGGTGTGTCGATGTGTGTCCCAGTGTGTATTGGTGTGTTGATGTGAGTCCCAGTGTGGATCTGTGTGTCAATGTGAGTCTCAGTGCGTATCGGTGTGTTGATGTGAGTCTCAGTGTGTATCGGTGTGTCAATGTGTGTCTCAGTATGTATTGGTGTGTCAATGTGTGTCTCCGTGTGTATCGGTATGTCCATGTTAGTCTCAGTGTGCCGATGTGTGTCTCAGTGTGTATTGGTGTGTCGATGTGTGCCTCAGTGTGTATTGGTGTGTCGATGTGTATCTCAGTGTGTAACGGCATGTCGATGTGAGTCTCAGTGTGTATCGGTGTGTCGGTGTGTGTCTCAGTGTGTATCGGCGTGTCGATGTGTGTCTCAGTGTGTATCGGTGCGTCGATGTGTGTCTCCGTGTGTATCGTTGTGTCAATGTGTGTCTCTGTGTGTATCGGTGTGTCGATGTGTGTCTCAGTGTGTATCGTTGTGTCAATGTGTCTCTGTGTGTATCGGTGTGTCGATGTGTGTCTCAGTGTGTATCGGTGTCTCGATGTGTGTCTCCGTGTGTATTGTTGTGTCGATGTGTGTCTCAGTGTGTATCGGTGTGTCTCAGTGTGTCTCAGTGTGTATTGGTGTGTCGATGTGTGTCTCAGTATGTATCGTTTTGTCGATGTGTGTCTCAGTGTGTATTGGTCTGTCGATGTGTGTCTCAGTGTGTATTGGTGTGTCGATGTGTGTCTCAGTGTGTATCGGTGTGTCAATGTGTGTCTCCGTGTGTATCGTTGTGTCAATGTGTGTCTCTGTGTGTATCGGTGTGTCGATGTGTGTCTCAGTGTGTATCGGTGTGTCGATGTGTGTCTCCGTGTGTATCGTTGTGTCGATGTGTGTCTCAGTGTGTATCGGTGTGTCTCAGTGTGTATTGGTGTGTCGATGTGTGTCCCAGTGTGTATCGGTGTGTTGATGTGAGTCCCAGTGTGGATCTGTGTGTCGATGTGTGTCTCAGTGTGTATCGGTGTGTTGATGTGAGTCTCAGTGTGGATCGGTGTGTCGATGTGTGTCCCAGTGTGTATTGCTGTGTCGACGTGTGTCTCAGTGTGAGTTGATGTGTGTCTCAGTGTATATTGGTGCGTCAATCTGTGTATCGGTGTGTTGATGAGCATCTCAGTGTGTATCGGTGTGTCGATGTTGGTCTCAGTGTGTATCGGTGTGTCGATGTTGGTCTCAGTGTGTATCGGTATGCCGATCTGTGTCTCAGTGTGTATTGGTGTGTCGATGTGCATCTCAATGCGTATTGGCATGTCGATGCGTGTCTCCGTGTGTATCGTTGTGTCGATGTGTGTCTCAGTGTGTATTGGTGTGTCGATGTGTGGCTCCGTGTGTATCGGTATGTCAACGTGAGTCTCAGTGTGTCGATGTGTGTTTCAGTGTGTATCGTTGTGTCGATGCGTGTCTCGGTGTGCATCGGTGTTACGATGTGCGTCTCGGTGTGTATCGGTGTGTCGATGTGCGTCTCGGTGTGTATCGGTGTTTCGATGTGCATCTCGGTGTGTATCGGTGTGTCGATGTGAGTCTCAGTGTGTCGATGTGTGTCTCAGTGTGTATTGGTGTGTCGGTGTGTGTCTCAGTGTTTATTGGTGTGTCGGTGTGTGTCTCAGTGTGTATTGGTGTGTCGATGTGAGTCTCAGTGTGTATCGGTGTGTCGGTGTGTGTCTCAGTGTGTATCGGTGCCTCAATGTGTGTCTCAGTGTGTATCGGTGTGTCAATGTGTGTCTCAGTGTGTATCGGTGTGTCAATGTGTGTCTCTGTGTGTATCGGTGTGTCGATGTGTGTCTCAGTGTGTATCGGTGTGTCGATGTGTGTCTCCGTGTGTATCGTTGTGTCGATGTGTGTCTCAGTGTGTATCGGTGTGTCGATGTGTATCTCAGTGTGTAACGGCATGTCGATGTGAGTCTCAGTGTGTATCGGTGTGTCGGTGTGTGTCTCAGTGTGTATCGGTGCGTCAATGTGTGTCGCAGTGTGTATCGGTGTGTCAATGTGTGTCTCAGTGTGTATCGTTGTGTCAATGTGTCTCTGTGTGTATCGGTGTGTCGATGTGTGTCTCAGTGTGTATCGGTGTGTCGATGTTGGTCTCGGTGTGTATTGGTATGCCGATCTGCGTCTCAGTGTGTATTGGTGTGTCGATGTGCATCTCAATGCGTATTGGCATGTCGATGCGTGTCTCCGTGTGTATCGTTGTGTCGATGTGTGTCTCAGTGTGTATTGGTGTGTCGATGTGTGGCTCCGTGTGTATCGGTATGTCCATGTGAGTCTCAGTGTGTCGATGTGTGTCTCAGTGTGTATCGTTGTGTCGATGTGTGTCTCGGTGTGTATCGGTGTGTCGATGTGCGTCTCGGTGTGTATCGGTGTTTCGATGTGCATCTCGGTGTGTATCGGTGTGTCGATGTGAGTCTCAGTGTGTCGATGTGTGTCTCAGTGTGTATTGGTGTGTCGGTGTGTGTCTCAGTGTTTATTGGTGTGTCGGTGTGTGTCTCAGTGTTTATTGGTGTGTCGATGTGTGTCTCAGTGTGTATCAGTGTGTCGATGTGTATCTCAGCGTGTAACGGCATGTCGATGTGAGTCTCAGTGTGTATCGGTGTGTCGGTGTGTGTCTCAGTGTGTATCGGTGCCTCAATGTGTGTCTCAGTGTGTATCGGTGTGTCAATGTGTGTCTCAGTGTGGATCGGTGTGTCAATGTGTGTCTCCGTGTGTATCGTTGTGTCAATGTGTGTCTCTGTGTGTATCGGTGTGTCGATGTGTGTCTGTGTGTATCGGTGTGTCGATGTGTGTCTCCGTGTGTATCGTTGTGTCGATGTGTGTCTCAGTGTGTATCGGTGTGTCGATGTGTATCTCAGTGTGTATCGGTGTGTCGATGTGTGTCTCAGTGTGTATCGTTGTGTCAATGTGTCTCTGTGTGTATCGGTGTGTCGATGTGTGTCTCAGTGTGTATTGGTGTCTCGATGTGTGTCTCAGTGTGTATCGGTGTGTCTCAGTGTGTATTGGTGTGTCGATGTGTGTCTCAGTGTGTATCGGCATGTCGATGTGTGTCTCAGTGTGTATCGGTGCGTCAATATGTGTCGATGTGTGTATCGGTGTGTCAATGTGTGTCTCCGTGTGTATCGTTGTGTCGATGTGTGTCTCAGTATGTATCGTTTTGTTGATGTGAGTCTCAGTGTGTATCGGTGTGTCGGTGTGTGTCTCAGTGTGTATCGGTGTGTCGGTGTGTGTCTCAGTGTATATCAGTGTGTCGGTGTGTGTCTCAGTGTGTATCGGTGTGTCGATGTGTGTCTCAGTGTGTATCGGTGTGTCGATGTGTGTCTCAGTGTGTATCGGTGTGTCGATGTGTGTCTCCGTGTGTATCGTTGTGTCGATGTGTGTCTCAGTGTGTATCGGTGTGTCGATGTGTATCTCAGTGTGTAACGGCATGTCGATGTGAGTCTCAGTGTGTGTCGGTGTGTGTCTCAGTGTGTATCGGTGCGTCAATGTGTGTCTCAGTGTGTATCGGTGTGTCAATGTGTGTCTCAGTGTGTATCGTTGTGTCAATGTGTCTCTGTGTGTATCGGTGTGTCGATGTGTGTCTCAGTGTGTATCGGTGTCTCGATGTGTGTCTCAGTGTGTATCGGTGTGTCTCAGTGTGTATTAGTGTGTCGATGTGTGTCTCAGTGTGTATCATTGTGTCAATGTGTGTCTCTGTGTGTATCGGTGTGTCGATGTGTGTCTCCGTGTGTATCGTTGTGTCGATGTATGTCTCAGTGTGTATCGGTGTGTCTCAGTGTGTCTCAGTGTGTATTGGTGTGTCGATGTGTGTCCCAGTGTGTATTGGTGTGTTGATGTGAGTCCCAGTGTGGATCTGTGTGTCGATGTGTGTCTCAGTGTGTATTGGTGTGTTGATGTGAGTCCCAGTGTGGATCTGTGTGTCGATGTGAGTCCCAGTGTGGATCTGTGTGTCGATGTGTGTCTCAGTGTGTATCGGTGTGTCGATGTGTGTCTCCGTGTGTATCGTTGTGTCGATGTATGTCTCAGTGTGTATCGGTGTGTCTCAGTGTGTCTCAGTGTGTATTGGTGTGTCGATGTGTGTCCCAGTGTGTATTGGTGTGTTGATGTGAGTCCCAGTGTGGATCTGTGTGTCGATGTGTGTCTCAGTGTGTATCGGTGTGTTGATGTGAGTCTCAGTGTGGATCGGTGTGTCGATGTGTGTCCCAGTGTGTATTGCTGTGTCGACGTGCGTCTCAGTGTGAGTTGATGTGTGTCTCAGTGTATATTGGTGCGTCAATCTGTGTATCGGTGTGTTGATGAGCATCTCAGTGTGTATCGGTGTGTCGATGTTGGTCTCAGTGTGTATCGGTGTGTCGATGTTGGTCTCAGTCTGTATCGGTGTGCCGATGTGAGTCTCAGTGTGTATTGGTGTGTCGATGTGTGTCTCAGTGTGTATCGGTGTGTCGATGTGTGTCTCAGTGTGTATCGGTGTGTCGATGTGTGTCTCAGTGTGTATCGGTGTGTCGGTGTGTGTCTCAGTGTGTATCGGTGTGTCGATGTGAGTCTCAGTGTGTATCGGTGTGTCGATGTTGGTCTCAGTGTGTATCGGTGTGTCGATGTTGGTCTCAGTGTGTATCAGTGTGTCGATGTGTGTCTCCGTGTGTATCGTTGTGTCGATGTGTGTCTCCGTGTGAATCGTTGTGTCGATGTGTGTCTCCGTGTGTATCGTTGTGTCGATGTGTGTCTCAGTGTGTATCGTTGTGTCGATGTGAGTCTCAGTGTGTATCGGTGTGTCGATGTGTGTCTCCGTGTGAATCGTTGTGTCGATGTGTGTCTCCGTGTGTATCGTTGTGTCGATGTGTGTCTCAGTGTGTATTGGTGTGTCGATGTGTGGCTCCGTGTGTATCGGTATGTCCATGTGAGTCTCAGTGTGTCGATGTGTGTCTCAGTGTGTATCGTTGTGTCGATGTGTGTCTCGGTGTGCATCGGTGTTACGATGTGCGTCGCGGTGTGTATCGGTGTGTCGATGTGCGTCTCGGTGTGTATCGGTGTTTCGATGTGCATCTCGGTGTGTATCGGTGTGTCGATGTGAGTCTCAGTGTGTCGATGTGTGTCTCAGTGTGTATTGGTGTGTCGGTGTGTGTCTCAGTGTTTATTGGTGTGTCGGTGTGTGTCTCAGTGTGTATCGGTGTGTCGATGTGAGTCTCAGTGTGTCGATGTGTGTCTCAGTGTGTATTGGTGTGTCGGTGTGTGTCTCAGTGTTTATTGGTGTGTCGGTGTGTGTCTCAGTGTGTATTGGTGTGTCGATGTGTGTCTCAGTGTGTATCGTTGTGTCAATGTGTCTCTGTGTGTATCGGTGTGTCGATGTGTGTCTCAGTGTGTATGGGTGTGTCGATGTTGGTCTCAGTGTGTATCGGTATGCCGATCTGTGTCTCAGTGTGTATTGGTGTGTCGATGTGCATCTCAATGCGTATTGGCATGTCGATGCGTGTCTCCGTGTGTATCGTTGTGTCGATGTGTGTCTCAGTGTGTATTGGTGTGTCGATGTGTGGCTCCGTGTGTATCGGTATGTCCATGTGAGTCTCAGTGTGTCGATGTGTGTCTCAGTGTGTATCGTTGTGTCGATGTGTGTCTCGGTGTGCATCGGTGTTACGATGTGCGTCTCGGTGTGTATCGGTGTGTCGATGTGCGTCTCGGTGTGTATCGGTGTTTCGATGTGCATCTCGGTGTGTATCGGTGTGTCGATGTGAGTCTCAGTGTGTCGATGTGTGTCTCAGTGTGTATTGGTGTGTCGGTGTGTGTCTCAGTGTTTATTGGTGTGTCGGTGTGTGTCTCGGTGTGTATTGGTGTGTCGATGTGTGTCTCAGTGTGTATCAGTGTGTCGATGTGTATCTCAGTGTGTAACGGCATGTCGATGTGAGTCTCAGTGTGTATCGGTGTGTCGGTGTGTGTCTCAGTGTGTATCGGTGCCTCAATGTGTGTCTCAGTGTGTATCGATGTGACAATGTGTGTCTCAGTGTGTATCGGTGTGTCAATGTGTGTCTCCGTGTGTATTGTTGTGTCAATGTGTGTCTCTGTGTGTATCGGTGTGTCGATGTGTGTCTGTGTGTATCGGTGTGTCGATGTGTGTCTCCGTGTGTATCGTTGTGTCGATGTGTGTCTCAGTGTGTATCGGTGTGTCGATGTGTATCTCAGTGTGTATCGGTGTGTCGATGTGTGTCTCAGTGTGTATCGTTGTGTCAATGTGTCTCTGTGTGTATCGGTGTGTCGATGTGTGTCTCAGTGTGTATCGGTGTCTCGATGTGTGTCTCAGTGTGTATCGGTGTGTCAATGTCTGTCTCAGTGTGTATCAGTGTGTCAATGTGTGTCTCAGTGTGTATCGTTGTGTCAATGTGTCTCTGTGTGTATCGGTGTGTCGATGTGTGTCTGTGTGTATCGGTGTGTCGATGTGTGTCTCCGTGTGTATCGTTGTGTCGATGTGTGTCTCAGTGTGTATCGGTGTGTCGATGTGTATCTCAGTGTGTATCGGTGTGTCGATGTGTGTCTCAGTGTGTATCGTTGTGTCAATGTGTCTCTGTGTGTATCGGTGTGTCGATGTTGGTCTCAGTGTGTATCGGTATGCCGATCTGTGTCTCAGTGTGTATTGGTGTGTCGATGTGCATCTCAATGCGTATTGGCATGTCGATGCGTGTCTCCGTGTGTATCGTTGTGTCGATGTGTGTCTCAGTGTGTATTGGTGTGTCGATGTGTGGCTCCGTGTGTATCGGTATGTCAACGTGAGTCTCAGTGTGTCGATGTGTGTTTCAGTGTGTATCGTTGTGTCGATGCGTGTCTCGGTGTGCATCGGTGTTACGATGTGCGTCTCGGTGTGTATCGGTGTGTCGATGTGCGTCTCGGTGTGTATCGGTGTTTCGATGTGCATCTCGGTGTGTATCGGTGTGTCGATGTGAGTCTCAGTGTGTCGATGTGTGTCTCAGTGTGTATTGGTGTGTCGGTGTGTGTCTCAGTGTTTATTGGTGTGTCGGTGTGTGTCTCAGTGTGTATTGGTGTGTCGATGTGAGTCTCAGTGTGTATCGGTGTGTCGGTGTGTGTCTCAGTGTGTATCGGTGCCTCAATGTGTGTCTCAGTGTGTATCGGTGTGTCAATGTGTGTCTCAGTGTGTATCGGTGTGTCAATGTGTGTCTCTGTGTGTATCGGTGTGTCGATGTGTGTCTCAGTGTGTATCGGTGTGTCGATGTGTGTCTCCGTGTGTATCGTTGTGTCGATGTGTGTCTCAGTGTGTATCGGTGTGTCGATGTGTATCTCAGTGTGTAACGGCATGTCGATGTGAGTCTCAGTGTGTATCGGTGTGTCGGTGTGTGTCTCAGTGTGTATCGGTGCGTCAATGTGTGTCGCAGTGTGTATCGGTGTGTCAATGTGTGTCTCAGTGTGTATCGTTGTGTCAATGTGTCTCTGTGTGTATCGGTGTGTCGATGTGTGTCTCAGTGTGTATCGGTGTGTCGATGTTGGTCTCGGTGTGTATTGGTATGCCGATCTGCGTCTCAGTGTGTATTGGTGTGTCGATGTGCATCTCAATGCGTATTGGCATGTCGATGCGTGTCTCCGTGTGTATCGTTGTGTCGATGTGTGTCTCAGTGTGTATTGGTGTGTCGATGTGTGGCTCCGTGTGTATCGGTATGTCCATGTGAGTCTCAGTGTGTCGATGTGTGTCTCAGTGTGTATCGTTGTGTCGATGTGTGTCTCGGTGTGTATCGGTGTGTCGATGTGCGTCTCGGTGTGTATCGGTGTTTCGATGTGCATCTCGGTGTGTATCGGTGTGTCGATGTGAGTCTCAGTGTGTCGATGTGTGTCTCAGTGTGTATTGGTGTGTCGGTGTGTGTCTCAGTGTTTATTGGTGTGTCGGTGTGTGTCTCAGTGTTTATTGGTGTGTCGATGTGTGTCTCAGTGTGTATCAGTGTGTCGATGTGTATCTCAGCGTGTAACGGCATGTCGATGTGAGTCTCAGTGTGTATCGGTGTGTCGGTGTGTGTCTCAGTGTGTATCGGTGCCTCAATGTGTGTCTCAGTGTGTATCGGTGTGTCAATGTGTGTCTCAGTGTGGATCGGTGTGTCAATGTGTGTCTCCGTGTGTATCGTTGTGTCAATGTGTGTCTCTGTGTGTATCGGTGTGTCGATGTGTGTCTGTGTGTATCGGTGTGTCGATGTGTGTCTCCGTGTGTATCGTTGTGTCGATGTGTGTCTCAGTGTGTATCGGTGTGTCGATGTGTATCTCAGTGTGTATCGGTGTGTCGATGTGTGTCTCAGTGTGTATCGTTGTGTCAATGTGTCTCTGTGTGTATCGGTGTGTCGATGTGTGTCTCAGTGTGTATTGGTGTCTCGATGTGTGTCTCAGTGTGTATCGGTGTGTCTCAGTGTGTATTGGTGTGTCGATGTGTGTCTCAGTGTGTATCGGCATGTCGATGTGTGTCTCAGTGTGTATCGGTGCGTCAATATGTGTCGATGTGTGTATCGGTGTGTCAATGTGTGTCTCCGTGTGTATCGTTGTGTCGATGTGTGTCTCAGTATGTATCGTTTTGTTGATGTGAGTCTCAGTGTGTATCGGTGTGTCGGTGTGTGTCTCAGTGTGTATCGGTGTGTCGGTGTGTGTCTCAGTGTATATCAGTGTGTCGGTGTGTGTCTCAGTGTGTATCGGTGTGTCGATGTGTGTCTCAGTGTGTATCGGTGTGTCGATGTGTGTCTCAGTGTGTATCGGTGTGTCGATGTGTGTCTCCGTGTGTATCGTTGTGTCGATGTGTGTCTCAGTGTGTATCGGTGTGTCGATGTGTATCTCAGTGTGTAACGGCATGTCGATGTGAGTCTCAGTGTGTGTCGGTGTGTGTCTCAGTGTGTATCGGTGCGTCAATGTGTGTCTCAGTGTGTATCGGTGTGTCAATGTGTGTCTCAGTGTGTATCGTTGTGTCAATGTGTCTCTGTGTGTATCGGTGTGTCGATGTGTGTCTCAGTGTGTATCGGTGTCTCGATGTGTGTCTCAGTGTGTATCGGTGTGTCTCAGTGTGTATTAGTGTGTCGATGTGTGTCTCAGTGTGTATCATTGTGTCAATGTGTGTCTCTGTGTGTATCGGTGTGTCGATGTGTGTCTCCGTGTGTATCGTTGTGTCGATGTATGTCTCAGTGTGTATCGGTGTGTCTCAGTGTGTCTCAGTGTGTATTGGTGTGTCGATGTGTGTCCCAGTGTGTATTGGTGTGTTGATGTGAGTCCCAGTGTGGATCTGTGTGTCGATGTGTGTCTCAGTGTGTATTGGTGTGTTGATGTGAGTCCCAGTGTGGATCTGTGTGTCGATGTGAGTCCCAGTGTGGATCTGTGTGTCGATGTGTGTCTCAGTGTGTATCGGTGTGTCGATGTGTGTCTCCGTGTGTATCGTTGTGTCGATGTATGTCTCAGTGTGTATCGGTGTGTCTCAGTGTGTCTCAGTGTGTATTGGTGTGTCGATGTGTGTCCCAGTGTGTATTGGTGTGTTGATGTGAGTCCCAGTGTGGATCTGTGTGTCGATGTGTGTCTCAGTGTGTATCGGTGTGTTGATGTGAGTCTCAGTGTGGATCGGTGTGTCGATGTGTGTCCCAGTGTGTATTGCTGTGTCGACGTGCGTCTCAGTGTGAGTTGATGTGTGTCTCAGTGTATATTGGTGCGTCAATCTGTGTATCGGTGTGTTGATGAGCATCTCAGTGTGTATCGGTGTGTCGATGTTGGTCTCAGTGTGTATCGGTGTGTCGATGTTGGTCTCAGTCTGTATCGGTGTGCCGATGTGAGTCTCAGTGTGTATTGGTGTGTCGATGTGTGTCTCAGTGTGTATCGGTGTGTCGATGTGTGTCTCAGTGTGTATCGGTGTGTCGATGTGTGTCTCAGTGTGTATCGGTGTGTCGGTGTGTGTCTCAGTGTGTATCGGTGTGTCGATGTGAGTCTCAGTGTGTATCGGTGTGTCGATGTTGGTCTCAGTGTGTATCGGTGTGTCGATGTTGGTCTCAGTGTGTATCAGTGTGTCGATGTGTGTCTCCGTGTGTATCGTTGTGTCGATGTGTGTCTCCGTGTGAATCGTTGTGTCGATGTGTGTCTCCGTGTGTATCGTTGTGTCGATGTGTGTCTCAGTGTGTATCGTTGTGTCGATGTGAGTCTCAGTGTGTATCGGTGTGTCGATGTGTGTCTCCGTGTGAATCGTTGTGTCGATGTGTGTCTCCGTGTGTATCGTTGTGTCGATGTGTGTCTCAGTGTGTATTGGTGTGTCGATGTGTGGCTCCGTGTGTATCGGTATGTCCATGTGAGTCTCAGTGTGTCGATGTGTGTCTCAGTGTGTATCGTTGTGTCGATGTGTGTCTCGGTGTGCATCGGTGTTACGATGTGCGTCGCGGTGTGTATCGGTGTGTCGATGTGCGTCTCGGTGTGTATCGGTGTTTCGATGTGCATCTCGGTGTGTATCGGTGTGTCGATGTGAGTCTCAGTGTGTCGATGTGTGTCTCAGTGTGTATTGGTGTGTCGGTGTGTGTCTCAGTGTTTATTGGTGTGTCGGTGTGTGTCTCAGTGTGTATCGGTGTGTCGATGTGAGTCTCAGTGTGTCGATGTGTGTCTCAGTGTGTATTGGTGTGTCGGTGTGTGTCTCAGTGTTTATTGGTGTGTCGGTGTGTGTCTCAGTGTGTATTGGTGTGTCGATGTGTGTCTCAGTGTGTATCGTTGTGTCAATGTGTCTCTGTGTGTATCGGTGTGTCGATGTGTGTCTCAGTGTGTATGGGTGTGTCGATGTTGGTCTCAGTGTGTATCGGTATGCCGATCTGTGTCTCAGTGTGTATTGGTGTGTCGATGTGCATCTCAATGCGTATTGGCATGTCGATGCGTGTCTCCGTGTGTATCGTTGTGTCGATGTGTGTCTCAGTGTGTATTGGTGTGTCGATGTGTGGCTCCGTGTGTATCGGTATGTCCATGTGAGTCTCAGTGTGTCGATGTGTGTCTCAGTGTGTATCGTTGTGTCGATGTGTGTCTCGGTGTGCATCGGTGTTACGATGTGCGTCTCGGTGTGTATCGGTGTGTCGATGTGCGTCTCGGTGTGTATCGGTGTTTCGATGTGCAT
The DNA here is from genome assembly GCF_964213995.1 of Mustelus asterias. Classification (NCBI taxonomy): domain Eukaryota; kingdom Metazoa; phylum Chordata; class Chondrichthyes; order Carcharhiniformes; family Triakidae; genus Mustelus; species Mustelus asterias. The sequence continues at coordinate 48,723,780 of NC_135813.1, read as the reverse complement.
CTCGGTGTGTATCGGTGTGTCGATGTGAGTCTCAGTGTGTCGATGTGTGTCTCAGTGTGTATTGGTGTGTCGGTGTGTGTCTCAGTGTTTATTGGTGTGTCGGTGTGTGTCTCGGTGTGTATTGGTGTGTCGATGTGTGTCTCAGTGTGTATCAGTGTGTCGATGTGTATCTCAGTGTGTAACGGCATGTCGATGTGAGTCTCAGTGTGTATCGGTGTGTCGGTGTGTGTCTCAGTGTGTATCGGTGCCTCAATGTGTGTCTCAGTGTGTATCGATGTGACAATGTGTGTCTCAGTGTGTATCGGTGTGTCAATGTGTGTCTCCGTGTGTATTGTTGTGTCAATGTGTGTCTCTGTGTGTATCGGTGTGTCGATGTGTGTCTGTGTGTATCGGTGTGTCGATGTGTGTCTCCGTGTGTATCGTTGTGTCGATGTGTGTCTCAGTGTGTATCGGTGTGTCGATGTGTATCTCAGTGTGTATCGGTGTGTCGATGTGTGTCTCAGTGTGTATCGTTGTGTCAATGTGTCTCTGTGTGTATCGGTGTGTCGATGTGTGTCTCAGTGTGTATCGGTGTCTCGATGTGTGTCTCAGTGTGTATCGGTGTGTCAATGTCTGTCTCAGTGTGTATCAGTGTGTCAATGTGTGTCTCAGTGTGTATCGTTGTGTCAATGTGTCTCTGTGTGTATCGGTGTGTCGATGTGTGTCTGTGTGTATCGGTGTGTCGATGTGTGTCTCCGTGTGTATCGTTGTGTCGATGTGTGTCTCAGTGTGTATCGGTGTGTCGATGTGTATCTCAGTGTGTATCGGTGTGTCGATGTGTGTCTCAGTGTGTATCGTTGTGTCAATGTGTCTCTGTGTGTATCGGTGTGTCGATGTGTGTCTCAGTGTGTATCGGTGTCTCGATGTGTGTCTCAGTGTGTATCGGTGTGTCTCAGTGTGTATCGGCATGTCGATGTGTGTCTCAGTGTGTATCGGTGCGTCAATATGTGTCGATGTGTGTATCGGTGTGTCAATGTGTGTCTCCGTGTGTATCGTTGTGTCGATGTGTGTCTCAGTATGTATCGTTTTGTTGATGTGAGTCTCAGTGTGTATCGGTGCGTCGGTGTGTGTGTCAGTGTGTATCGGTGTGTCGGTGTGTGTCTCAGTGTGTATCGGTGTGTCGGTGTGTGTCTCAGTGTATATCAGTGTGTCGGTGTGTGTCTCAGTGTGTATCGGTGTGTCGATGTGTGTCTCTGTGTGTATCGATGTGTCTCAGTGTGTCTCAGTGTGTATCGGTGTGTCGATGTGTGTCTCCGTGTGTATCGTTGTGTCGACGTGTGTCTCAGTGTGTTTCGGTGTGTCGATGTGTATCTCAGTGTGTAACGGCATGTCGATGTGAGTCTCAGTGTGTATCGGTGTGTCGGTGTGTGTCTCAGTGTGTATCGGTGCGTCAATGTGTGTCTCAGTGTGTATCGGTGTGTCAATGTGTGTCTCAGTGTGTATCGTTGTGTCAATGTGTCTCTGTGTGTATCGGTGTGTCGATGTGTGTCTCAGTGTGTATCGGTGTCTCGATGTGTGTCTCAGTGTGTATCGGTGTGTCTCAGTGTGTATTAGTGTGTCGATGTGTGTCTCAGTGTGTATCATTGTGTCAATGTGTGTCTCTGTGTGTATCGGTGTGTCGATGTGTGTCTCTGTGTGTATCGTTGTGTCGATGTATGTCTCAGTGTGTATCGGTGTGTCTCAGTGTGTCTCAGTGTGTATTGGTGTGTCGATGTGTGTCCCAGTGTGTATTGGTGTGTTGATGTGAGTCCCAGTGTGGATCTGTGTGTCGATGTGTGTCTCAGTGTGTATCGGTGTGTTGATGTGAGTGTCAGTGTGTATCGGTGTGACGATGTGTGTCCCACTGTGTATCGGTGTGTTGATGTGAGTCTCAGTGTGGATCGGTGTGTCGATGTGTGTCCCAGTGTGTATTGCTGTGTCGACGTGCGTCTCAGTGTGAGTTGATGTGTGTCTCAGTGTATATTGGTGCGTAAATCTGTGTATCGGTGTGTTGATGAGCATCTCAGTGTGTATCGGTGTGTCGATGTTGGTCTCAGTGTGTATCGGTGTGTCGATGTTGGTCTCAGTGTGTATCGGTGTGCCGATGTGAGTCTCAGTGTGTATCGTTGTGTCGATGTGTGTCTCAGTGTGTATCGTTGTGTCGATGTGAGTCTCAGTGTGTGTCGTTGTGTCGATGTGTGTCTCCGTGTGAATCGTTGTGTCGATGTGTGTCTCCGTGTGTATCGTTGTGTCGATGTGTGTCTCAGTGTGTATTGGTGCGTCGATGTGTGGCTCCGTGTGTATCGGTATGTCCATGTGAGTCTCAGTGTGTCGATGTGTGTCTCAGTGTGTATCGTTGTGTCGATGTGTGTCTCGGTGTGCATCGGTGTTACGATGTGCGTCTCGGTGTGTATCGGTGTGTCGATGTGCGTCTCGGTGTGTATCGGTGTTTCGATGTGCATCTCGGTGTGTGTCGGTGTGTCGATGTGAGTCTCAGTGTGTCGATGTGTGTCTCAGTGTGTATTGGTGTGTCGGTGTGTGTCTCAGTGTTTATTGGTGTGTCGGTGTGTGTCTCAGTGTGTATCGGTGTGTCGATGTGAGTCTCAGTGTGTCGATGTGTGTCTCAGTGTGTATTGGTGTGTCGGTGTGTGTCTCAGTGTTTATTGGTGTGTCGGTGTGTGTCTCAGTGTGTATTGGTGTGTCGATGTGTGTCTCAGTGTGTATCAGTGTGTCGATGTGTATCTCAGTGTGTAACGGCATGTCGATGTGAGTCTCAGTGTGTATCGGTGTGTCGGTGTGTGTCTCAGTGTGTATCGGTGCCTCAATGTGTGTCTCAGTGTGTATCGGTGTGTCAATGTGTGTCTCAGTGTGTATCGGTGTGTCAATGTGTGTCTCCGTGTGTATCGTTGTGTCAATGTGTGTCTCTGTGTGTATCGGTGTGTCGATGTGTGTCTCAGTGTGTATCGGTGTGTCGATGTGTGTCCCAGTGTGTATTGCTGTGTCGACGTGCGTCTCAGTGTGAGTTGATGTGTGTCTCAGTGTATATTGGTGCGTAAATCTGTGTATCGGTGTGTTGATGAGCATCTCAGTGTGTATCGGTGTGTCGATGTTGGTCTCAGTGTGTATCGGTGTGTCGATGTTGGTCTCAGTGTGTATCGGTGTGCCGATGTGAGTCTCAGTGTGTATCGTTGTGTCGATGTGTGTCTCAGTGTGTATCGTTGTGTCGATGTGAGTCTCAGTGTGTGTCGTTGTGTCGATGTGTGTCTCCGTGTGAATCGTTGTGTCGATGTGTGTCTCCGTGTGTATCGTTGTGTCGATGTGTGTCTCAGTGTGTATTGGTGCGTCGATGTGTGGCTCCGTGTGTATCGGTATGTCCATGTGCGTCTCAGTGTGTCGATGTGTGTCTCAGTGTGTATCGTTGTGTCGATGTGTGTCTCGGTGTGCATCGGTGTTACGATGTGCGTCTCGGTGTGTATCGGTGTGTCGATGTGCGTCTCGGTGTGTATCGGTGTTTCGATGTGCATCTCGGTGTGTGTCGGTGTGTCGATGTGAGTCTCAGTGTGTCGATGTGTGTCTCAGTGTGTATTGGTGTGTCGGTGTGTGTCTCAGTGTTTATTGGTGTGTCGGTGTGTGTCTCAGTGTGTATCGGTGTGTCGATGTGAGTCTCAGTGTGTCGATGTGTGTCTCAGTGTGTATTGGTGTGTCGGTGTGTGTCTCAGTGTTTATTGGTGTGTCGGTGTGTGTCTCAGTGTGTATCGGTGTGTCGATGTGTGTCTGTGTGTATCGGTGTGTCGATGCGTGTCTCCGTGTGTATCGTTGTGTCGATGTGTGTCTCAGTGTGTATCATTGTGTCAATGTGTCTCTGTGTGTATCGGTGTGTCGATGTGTGTCTCAGTGTGTATCGGTGTCTCGATGTGTGTCTCAGTGTGTATCGGTGTGTCTCAGTGTGTATTGGTGTGTCGATGTGTGTCTCAGTGTGTATCGGCATGTCGATGTGTGTCTCAGTGTGTATCGGTGCGTCGATATGTGTCGATGTGTGTATCGGTGTGTCAATGTGTGTCTCCGTGTGTATCGTTGTGTCGATGTGTGTCTCAGTATGTATCGTTTTGTTGATGTGAGTCTCAGTGTGTATCGGTGCGTCGGTGTGTGTGTCAGTGTGTATCGGTGTGTCGGTGTGTGTCTCAGTGTGTATCGGTGTGTCGGTGTGTGTCTCAGTGTATATCAGTGTGTCGGTGTGTGTCTCAGTGTGTATCGGTGTGTCGATGTGTGTCTCTGTGTGTATCGATGTGTCTCAGTGTGTCTCAGTGTGTATCGGTGTGTCGATGTGTGTCTCCGTGTGTATCGTTGTGTCGACGTGTGTCTCAGTGTGTTTCGGTGTGTCGATGTGTATCTCAGTGTGTAACGGCATGTCGATGTGAGTCTCAGTGTGTATCGGTGTGTCGGTGTGTGTCTCAGTGTGTATCGGTGCGTCAATGTGTGTCTCAGTGTGTATCGGTGTGTCAATGTGTGTCTCAGTGTGTATCGTTGTGTCAATGTGTCTCTGTGTGTATCGGTGTGTCGATGTGTGTCTCAGTGTGTATCGGTGTCTCGATGTGTGTCTCAGTGTGTATCGGTGTGTCTCAGTGTGTATTAGTGTGTCGATGTGTGTCTCAGTGTGTATCATTGTGTCAATGTGTGTCTCTGTGTGTATCGGTGTGTCGATGTGTGTCTCTGTGTGTATCGTTGTGTCGATGTATGTCTCAGTGTGTATCGGTGTGTCTCAGTGTGTCTCAGTGTGTATTGGTGTGTCGATGTGTGTCCCAGTGTGTATTGGTGTGTTGATGTGAGTCCCAGTGTGGATCTGTGTGTCGATGTGTGTCTCAGTGTGTATCGGTGTGTTGATGTGAGTGTCAGTGTGTATCGGTGTGACGATGTGTGTCCCACTGTGTATCGGTGTGTTGATGTGAGTCTCAGTGTGGATCGGTGTGTCGATGTGTGTCCCAGTGTGTATTGCTGTGTCGACGTGCGTCTCAGTGTGAGTTGATGTGTGTCTCAGTGTATATTGGTGCGTAAATCTGTGTATCGGTGTGTTGATGAGCATCTCAGTGTGTATCGGTGTGTCGATGTTGGTCTCAGTGTGTATCGGTGTGTCGATGTTGGTCTCAGTGTGTATCGGTGTGCCGATGTGAGTCTCAGTGTGTATCGTTGTGTCGATGTGTGTCTCAGTGTGTATCGTTGTGTCGATGTGAGTCTCAGTGTGTGTCGTTGTGTCGATGTGTGTCTCCGTGTGAATCGTTGTGTCGATGTGTGTCTCCGTGTGTATCGTTGTGTCGATGTGTGTCTCAGTGTGTATTGGTGCGTCGATGTGTGGCTCCGTGTGTATCGGTATGTCCATGTGAGTCTCAGTGTGTCGATGTGTGTCTCAGTGTGTATCGTTGTGTCGATGTGTGTCTCGGTGTGCATCGGTGTTACGATGTGCGTCTCGGTGTGTATCGGTGTGTCGATGTGCGTCTCGGTGTGTATCGGTGTTTCGATGTGCATCTCGGTGTGTGTCGGTGTGTCGATGTGAGTCTCAGTGTGTCGATGTGTGTCTCAGTGTGTATTGGTGTGTCGGTGTGTGTCTCAGTGTTTATTGGTGTGTCGGTGTGTGTCTCAGTGTGTATCGGTGTGTCGATGTGAGTCTCAGTGTGTCGATGTGTGTCTCAGTGTGTATTGGTGTGTCGGTGTGTGTCTCAGTGTTTATTGGTGTGTCGGTGTGTGTCTCAGTGTGTATTGGTGTGTCGATGTGTGTCTCAGTGTGTATCAGTGTGTCGATGTGTATCTCAGTGTGTAACGGCATGTCGATGTGAGTCTCAGTGTGTATCGGTGTGTCGGTGTGTGTCTCAGTGTGTATCGGTGCCTCAATGTGTGTCTCAGTGTGTATCGGTGTGTCAATGTGTGTCTCAGTGTGTATCGGTGTGTCAATGTGTGTCTCCGTGTGTATCGTTGTGTCAATGTGTGTCTCTGTGTGTATCGGTGTGTCGATGTGTGTCTCAGTGTGTATCGGTGTGTCGATGTGTGTCCCAGTGTGTATTGCTGTGTCGACGTGCGTCTCAGTGTGAGTTGATGTGTGTCTCAGTGTATATTGGTGCGTAAATCTGTGTATCGGTGTGTTGATGAGCATCTCAGTGTGTATCGGTGTGTCGATGTTGGTCTCAGTGTGTATCGGTGTGTCGATGTTGGTCTCAGTGTGTATCGGTGTGCCGATGTGAGTCTCAGTGTGTATCGTTGTGTCGATGTGTGTCTCAGTGTGTATCGTTGTGTCGATGTGAGTCTCAGTGTGTGTCGTTGTGTCGATGTGTGTCTCCGTGTGAATCGTTGTGTCGATGTGTGTCTCCGTGTGTATCGTTGTGTCGATGTGTGTCTCAGTGTGTATTGGTGCGTCGATGTGTGGCTCCGTGTGTATCGGTATGTCCATGTGCGTCTCAGTGTGTCGATGTGTGTCTCAGTGTGTATCGTTGTGTCGATGTGTGTCTCGGTGTGCATCGGTGTTACGATGTGCGTCTCGGTGTGTATCGGTGTGTCGATGTGCGTCTCGGTGTGTATCGGTGTTTCGATGTGCATCTCGGTGTGTGTCGGTGTGTCGATGTGAGTCTCAGTGTGTCGATGTGTGTCTCAGTGTGTATTGGTGTGTCGGTGTGTGTCTCAGTGTTTATTGGTGTGTCGGTGTGTGTCTCAGTGTGTATCGGTGTGTCGATGTGAGTCTCAGTGTGTCGATGTGTGTCTCAGTGTGTATTGGTGTGTCGGTGTGTGTCTCAGTGTTTATTGGTGTGTCGGTGTGTGTCTCAGTGTGTATTGGTGTGTCGATGTGTGTCTCAGTGTGTATCAGTGTGTCGATGTGTATCTCAGTGTGTAACGGCATGTCGATGTGAGTCTCAGTGTGTATCGGTGTGTCGGTGTGTGTCTCAGTGTGTATCGGTGCCTCAATGTGTGTCTCAGTGTGTATCGGTGTGTCAATGTGTGTCTCAGTGTGTATCGGTGTGTCAATGTGTGTCTCCGTGTGTATCGTTGTGTCAATGTGTGTCTCTGTGTGTATCGGTGTGTCGATGTGTGTCTCAGTGTGTATCGGTGTGTCGATGTGTGTCTCCGTGTGTATCGTTGTGTCGATGTGTGTCTCAGTGTGTATCGGTGTGTCGATGTGTATCTCAGTGTGTAACGGCATGTCGATGTGAGTCTCAGTGTGTATCGGTGTGTCGGTGTGTGTCTCAGTGTGTATCGGTGCGTCAATGTGTGTCTCAGTGTGTATCGGTGTGTCAATGTGTGTCTCAGTGTGTATCGTTGTGTCAATGTGTCTCTGTGTGTATCGGTGTGTCGATGTGTGTCTCAGTGTGTATCGGTGTGTCGATGTTGGTCTCAGTGTGTATCGGTATGCCGATCTGTGTCTCAGGGTGTATTGGTGTGTCGATGTGCATCTCAATGCGTATTGGCATGTCGATGCGTGTCTCCGTGTGTATCGTTGTGTCGATGTGTGTCTCAGTGTGTATTGGTGTGTCGATGTGTGGCTCCGTGTGTATCGGTATGTCCATGTGAGTCTCAGTGTGTCGACGTGTGTCTCAGTGTGTATCGTTGTGTCGATGTGTGTCTCGGTGTGCATCGGTGTTACGATGTGCGTCTCGGTGCGTCTCGGTGTGTATCGGTGTTTCGATGTGCATCTCGGTGTGTATCGGTGTGTCGATGTGAGTCTCAGTGTGTCGATGTGTGTCTCAGTGTGTATTGGTGTGTCGGTGTGTGTCTCAGTGTTTATTGGTGTGTCGGTGTGTGTCTCAGTGTGTATTGGTGTGTCGATGTGTGTCTCAGTGTGTATCAGTGTGTCGATGTGTATCTCAGTGTGTAACGGCATGTCGATGTGAGTCTCAGTGTGTATCGGTGTGTCGGTGTGTGTCTCAGTGTGTATCGGTGCCTCAATGTGTGTCTCAGTGTGTATCGGTGTGTCAATGTGTGTCTCAGTGTGGATCGGTGTGTCAATGTGTGTCTCCGTGTGTATCGTTGTGTCAATGTGTGTCTCTGTGTGTATCGGTGTGTCGATGTGTGACTGTGTGTATCGGTGTGTCGATGTGTGTCTCCGTGTGTATCGATGTGTCTCAGTGTGTCTCAGTGTGTATCGGTGTGTCGATGTGTGTCTCAGTGTGTATCGGTGTGTCGATGTGTGTCTCGGTGCGTAGCGGTGTGTCGAGGTGTGTCTCAGTGTGTATCGGTGTGTCGATGTGTGTCTCAGTGTGTATCATTGTGTCAATGTGTCTCTGTGTGTATCGGTGTGTCGATGTGTGTCTCAGTGTGTATCGGTGTCTCGATGTGTGTATCGGTGTGTCTCAGTGTGTATTGGTGTGTCGATGTGTGTCTCAGTGTGTATCGGCATGTCGATGTGTGTCTCAGTGTGTATCGGTGCGTCAATATGTGTCGATGTGTGTATCGGTGTGTCAATGTGTGTCTCCGTGTGTATCGTTGTGTCGATGTGTGTCTCAGTATGTATCGTTTTGTTGATGTGAGTCTCAGTGTGTATCGGTGCGTCGGTGTGTGTGTCAGTGTGTATCGGTGTGTCGGTGTGTGTCTCAGTGTGTATCGGTGTGTCGGTGTGTGTCTCAGTGTATATCAGTGTGTCGGTGTGTGTATCGGTGTGTGTCGGTGTGTGTCTCAGTGTGTATCGGTGTGTCGATGTGAGTCTCAGTGTGTGTCGTTGTGTCGATGTGTGTCTCCGTGTGAATCGTTGTGTCGATGTGTGTCTCCGTGTGTATCGTTGTGTCGATGTGTGTCTCAGTGTGTATTGGTGTGTCGATGTGTGGCTCCGTGTGTATCGGTATGTCCATGTGAGTCTCAGTGTGTCGATGTGTGTCTCAGTGTGTATCGTTGTGTCGATGTGTGTCTCGGTGTGCATCGGTGTTACGATGTGCGTCTCGGTGTGTATTGGTGTGTCGATGTGCGTCTCGGTGTGTATCGGTGTTTCGATGTGCATCTCGGTGTGTATCGGTGTGTCGATGTGAGTCTCAGTGTGTCGATGTGTGTCTCAGTGTGTATTGGTGTGTCGGTGTGCGTCTCAGTGTTTATTGGTGTGTCGGTGTGTGTCTCAGTGTGTATTGGTGTGTTGATGTGTGTCTCAGTGTGTATCAGTGTGTCGATGTGTATCTCAGTGTGTAACGGCATGTCGATGTGAGTCTCAGTGTGTATCGGTGTGTCGGTGTGTGTCTCAGTGTGTATCGGTGCCTCAATGTGTGTCTCAGTGTGTATCGGTGTGTCAATGTGTGTCTCAGTGTGTATCGGTGTGTCAATGTGTGTCTCCGTGTGTATCGTTGTGTCAATGTGTGTCTCTGTGTGTATCGGTGTGTCGATGTGTGTCTGTGTGTATCGGTGTGTCGATGTGTGTCTCCGTGTGTATCGTTGTGTCGATGTGTGTCTCAGTGTGTATCGGTGTGTCGATGTGTATCTCAGTGTGTATCGGTGTGTCGATGTGTGTCTCAGTGTGTATCGTTGTGTCAATGTGTCTCTGTGTGTATCGGTGTGTCGATGTGTGTCTCAGTGTGTATCGGTGTCTCGATGTGTGTCTCAGTGTGTATCGGTGTGTCTCAGTGTGTATCGGTGCGTCAAGATGTGTCGATGTGTGTATCGGTGTGTCAACGTGTGTCTCCGTGTGTATCGTTGTGTCGATGTGTGTCTCAGTATGTATCGTTTTGTTGATGTGAGTCTCAGTGTGTATCGGTGCGTCGGTGTGTGTGTCAGTGTGTATCGGTGTGTCGGTGTGTGTCTCAGTGTGTATCGGTGTGTCGGTGTGTGTCTCAGCGTATATCAGTGTGTCGGTGTGTGTCTCAGTGTGTATCGGTGTGTCGATGTGTGTCTCAGTGTGTATCGGTGTGTCGATGTGTGTCTCAGTGTGTATCGGTGTGTCGATGTGTGTCTCCGTGTGTATCGTTGTGTCGATGTGTGTCTCAGTGTGTATCGGTGTGTCGATGTGTATCTCAGTGTGTAACGGCGTGTCGATGTGAGTCTCAGTGTGTATCGGTGTGTCGGTGTGTGTCTCAGTGTGTATCGGTGCGTCAATGTGTGTCTCAGTGTGTATCGGTGTGTCAATGTGTGTCTCAGTGTGTATCGTTGTGTCAATGTGTCTCTGTGTGTATCGGTGTGTCGATGTGTGTCTCAGTGTGTATCGGTGTGTCGATGTGTGTCTCAGTGTGTATCGGTGTGTGTCTCAGTGTGTATCGGTGTGTCGATGTGTGTCTCGGTGTGTCGATGTGTGTCTCAGTGTGTCGATGTGTGTCTCAGTGTGTATCGGTGTATCGGTGTGTGTCTCAGTGTGTATCGGTGTGTCGATGTGTGTCTCGGTGCGTAGCGGTGTGTCGAGGTGTGTCTCAGTGTGTATCGGTGTGTCGATGTGTGTCTCAGTGTGTATCGGTGTGTCGATGTGTGTCTCAGTGTGTATCGGTGTGTCGATGTGTGTCTCAGTGTGTATCGGTGTGTCGATATGTGTCTCAGTGTGTATCGGTGTGTGTCTCAGTGTGTATCGGTGTGTCGATGTGTGTCTCAGTGTGTATCGGTGTGTCGATGTGTGTCTCAGTGTGTATCGGTGTGTCGATGTGTGTCTCAGTGTGTATCGGTGTGTGTCTCAGTGTGTATCGGTGTGTCGATGTGTGTCTCAGTGTGTATCGGTGTGTCGATGTGTGTCTCAGTGTGTGTCGGTGTGTGTCTCAGTGTGTATCGGTGTGTCGATATGTGTCTCAGTGTGTATCGGTGTGTGTCTCAGTGTGTATCGGTGTGTCGATGTGTGTCTCTGTGTGTATCGGTGTGTCGATGTGTGTCTCAGTGTGTATCGGTGTCTCGATGTGTGTCTCAGTGTGTATCGGTGTGTCTCAGTGTGTATTAGTGTGTCGATGTGTGTCTCAGTGTGTATCATTGTGTCAATGTGTGTCTCTGTGTGTATCGGTGTGTCGATGTGTGTCTCCGTGTGTATCGTTGTGTCGATGTATGTCTCAGTGTGTATCGGTGTGTCTCAGTGTGTCTCAGTGTGTATTGGTGTGTTGATGTGAGTCCCAGTGTGGATCTGTGTGTCGATGTGTGTCTCAGTGTGTATCGGTGTGTTGATGCGAATGTCAGTGTGTATCGGTGTGACGATGTGTGTCCCACTGTGTATCGGTGTGTTGATGTGAGTCTCAGTGTGGATCGGTGTGTCGATGTGTGTCCCAGTGTGTATTGCTGTGTCGACGTGCGTCTCAGTGTGAGTTGATGTGTGTCTCAGTGTATATTGGTGCGTAAATCTGTGTATCGGTGTGTTGATGAGCATCTCAGTGTGTATCGGTGTGTCGATGTTGGTCTCAGTGTGTATCGGTGTGTCGATGTTGGTCTCAGTGTGTATCGGTGTGCCGATGTGAGTCTCAGTGTGTATCGTTGTGTCGATGTGTGTCTCAGTGTGTATCGTTGTGTCGATGTGAGTCTCAGTGTGTGTCGTTGTGTCGATGTGTGTCTCCGTGTGAATCGTTGTGTCGATGTGTGTCTCCGTGTGTATCGTTGTGTCGATGTGTGTCTCAGTGTGTACTGGTGCGTCGATGTGTGGCTCCGTGTGTATCGGTATGTCCATGTGAGTCTCAGTGTGTCGATGTGTGTCTCAGTGTGTATCGTTGTGTCGATGTGTGTCTCGGTGTGCATCGGTGTTACGATGTGCGTCTCGGTGTGTATCGGTGTGTCGATGTGCGTCTCGGTGTGTATCGGTGTTTCGATGTGCATCTCGGTGTGTGTCGGTGTGTCGATGTGAGTCTCAGTGTGTCGATGTGTGTCTCAGTGTGTATTGGTGTGTCGGTGTGTGTCTCAGTGTTTATTGGTGTGTCGGTGTGTGTCTCAGTGTGTATCGGTGTGTCGATGTGAGTCTCAGTGTGTCGATGTGTGTCTCAGTGTGTATTGGTGTGTCGGTGTGTGTCTCAGTGTTTATTGGTGTGTCGGTGTGTGTCTCAGTGTGTATTGGTGTGTCGATGTGTGTCTCAGTGTGTATCAGTGTGTCGATGTGTATCTCAGTGTGTAACGGCATGTCGATGTGAGTCTCAGTGTGTATCGGTGTGTCGGTGTGTGTCTCAGTGTGTATCGGTGCCTCAATGTGTGTCTCAGTGTGTATCGGTGTGTCAATGTGTGTCTCAGTGTGTATCGGTGTGTCAATGTGTGTCTCCGTGTGTATCGTTGTGTCAATGTGTGTCTCTGTGTGTATCGGTGTGTCGATGTGTGTCTCAGTGTGTATCGGTGTGTCGATGTGTGTCTCCGTGTGTATCGTTGTGTCGATGTGTGTCTCAGTGTGTATCGGTGTGTCGATGTGTATCTCAGTGTGTAACGGCATGTCGATGTGAGTCTCAGTGTGTATCGGTGTGTCGGTGTGTGTCTCAGTGTGTATCGGTGCGTCAATGTGTGTCTCAGTGTGTATCGGTGTGTCAATGTGTGTCTCAGTGTGTATCGTTGTGTCAATGTGTCTCTGTGTGTATCGGTGTGTCGATGTGTGTCTCAGTGTGTATCGGTGTGTCGATGTTGGTCTCAGTGTGTATCGGTATGCCGATCTGTGTCTCAGTGTGTATTGGTGTGTCGATGTGCATCTCAATGCGTATTGGCATGTCGATGCGTGTCTCCGTGTGTATCGTTGTGTCGATGTGTGTCTCAGTGTGTATTGGTGTGTCGATGTGTGGCTCCGTGTGTATCGGTATGTCCATGTGAGTCTCAGTGTGTCGACGTGTGTCTTAGTGTGTATCGTTGTGTCGATGTGTGTCTCGGTGTGCATCGGTGTTACGATGTGCGTCTCGGTGTGTATCGGTGTGTCGATGTGCGTCTCGGTGTGTATCGGTGTTTCGATGTGCATCTCGGTGTGTATCGGTGTGTCGATGTGAGTCTCAGTGTGTCGATGTGTGTCTCAGTGTGTATTGGTGTGTCGGTGTGTGTCTCAGTGTTTATTGGTGTGTCGGTGTGTGTCTCAGTGTGTATTGGTGTGTCGATGTGTGTCTCAGTGTGTATCAGTGTGTCGATGTGTATCTCAGTGTGTAACGGCATGTCGATGTGAGTCTCAGTGTGTATCGGTGTGTCGGTGTGTGTCTCAGTGTGTATCGGTGCCTCAATGTGTGTCTCAGTGTGTATCGGTGTGTCAATGTGTGTCTCAGTGTGGATCGTTGTGTCAATGTGTGTCTCTGTGTGTATCGTTGTGTCAATGTGTGTCTCTGTGTGTATCGGTGTGTCGATGTGTGTCTGTGTGTATCGGTGTGTCGATGCGTGTCTCCGTGTGTATCGTTGTGTCGATGTGTGTCTCAGTGTGTATCATTGTGTCAATGTGTCTCTGTGTGTATCGGTGTGTCGATGTGTGTCTCAGTGTGTATCGGTGTCTCGATGTGTGTCTCAGTGTGTATCGGTGTGTCTCAGTGTGTATTGGTGTGTCGATGTGTGTCTCAGTGTGTATCGGCATGTCGATGTGTGTCTCAGTGTGTATCGGTGCGTCGATATGTGTCGATGTGTGTATCGGTGTGTCAATGTGTGTCTCCGTGTGTATCGTTGTGTCGATGTGTGTCTCAGTATGTATCGTTTTGTTGATGTGAGTCTCAGTGTGTATCGGTGCGTCGGTGTGTGTGTCAGTGTGTATCGGTGTGTCGGTGTGTGTCTCAGTGTGTATCGGTGTGTCGGTGTGTGTCTCAGTGTATATCAGTGTGTCGGTGTGTGTATCGGTGTGTGTCGGTGTGTGTCTCAGTGTGTATCGGTGTGTCGATGTGAGTCTCAGTGTGTGTCGTTGTGTCGATGTGTGTCTCCGTGTGAATCGTTGTGTCGATGTGTGTCTCTGTGTGTATCGTTGTGTCGATGTGTGTCTCAGTGTGTATTGGTGTGTCGATGTGTGGCTCGGTGTGTATCGGTGTGTCGATGTGAGTCTCAGTGTGTCGATGTGTGTCTCAGTGTGTATTGGTGTGTTGGTGTGTGTCTCAGTGTTTATTGGTGTGTCGGTGTGTGTCTCAGTGTGTATTGGTGTGTTGATGTGTGTCTCAGTGTGTATCAGTGTGTCGATGTGTATCTCAGTGTGTAACGGCATGTCGATGTGAGTCTCAGTGTGTATCGGTGTGTCGGTGTGTGTCTCAGTGTGTATCGGTGCCTCAATGTGTGTCTCAGTGTGTATCGGTGTGTCAATGTGTGTCTCAGTGTGTATCGGTGTGTCAATGTGTGTCTCCGTGTGTATCGTTGTGTCAATGTGTGTCTCTGTGTGTATCGGTGTGTCGATGTGTGTCTGTGTGTATCGGTGTGTCGATGTGTGTCTCCGTGTGTATCGTTGTGTCGATGTGTGTCTCAGTGTGTATCGGTGTGTCGATGTGTATCTCAGTGTGTATCGGTGTGTCGATGTGTGTCTCAGTGTGTATCGTTGTGTCAATGTGTCTCTGTGTGTATCGGTGTGTCGATGTGTGTCTCAGTGTGTATCGGTGTCTCGATGTGTGTCTCAGTGTGTATCGGTGTGTCTCAGTGTGTATCGGTGCGTCAAGATGTGTCGATGTGTGTATCGGTGTGTCAACGTGTGTCTCCGTGTGTATCGTTGTGTCGATGTGTGTCTCAGTATGTATCGTTTTGTTGATGTGAGTCTCAGTGTGTATCGGTGCGTCGGTGTGTGTGTCAGTGTGTATCGGTGTGTCGGTGTGTGTCTCAGTGTGTATCGGTGTGTCGGTGTGTGTCTCAGTGTATATCAGTGTGTCGGTGTGTGTCTCAGTGTGTATCGGTGTGTCGATGTGTGTCTCAGTGTGTATCGGTGTGTCGATGTGTGTCTCAGTGTGTATCGGTGTGTCGATGTGTGTCTCCGTGTGTTTCGTTGTGTCGATGTGTGTCTCAGTGTGTATCGGTGTGTCGATGTGTATCTCAGTGTGTAACGGCATGTCGATGTGAGTCTCAGTGTGTATCGGTGTGTCGGTGTGTGTCTCAGTGTGTATCGGTGCGTCAATGTGTGTCTCAGTGTGTATCGGTGTGTCAATGTGTGTCTCAGTGTGTATCGTTGTGTCAATGTGTCTCTGTGTGTATCGGTGTGTCGATGTGTGTCTCAGTGTGTATCGGTGTGTCGATGTGTGTCTCAGTGTGTATCGGTGTGTGTCTCAGTGTGTATCGGTGTGTCGATGTGTGTCTCGGTGTGTCGATGTGTGTCTCAGTGTGTCGATGTGTGTCTCAGTGTGTATCGGTATATCGGTGTGTGTCTCAGTGTGTATCGGTGTGTCGATGTGTGTCTCGGTGCGTAGCGGTGTGTCGAGGTGTGTCTCAGTGTGTATCGGTGTGTCGATGTGTGTCTCAGTGTGTATCGGTGTGTCGATGTGTGTCTCAGTGTGTATCGGTGTGTCGATATGTGTCTCAGTGTGTATCGGTGTGTGTCTCAGTGTGTATCGGTGTGTCGATGTGTGTCTCAGTGTGTATCGGTGTGTCGATGTGTGTCTCAGTGTGTATCGGTGTGTCGATGTGTGTCTCAGTGTGTATCGGTGTGTGTCTCAGTGTGTATCGGTGTGTCGATGTGTGTCTCAGTGTGTATCGGTGTGTCGATGTGTGTCTCAGTGTGTGTCGGTGTGTGTCTCAGTGTGTATCGGTGTTTCGATGTGTGTCTCAGTGTGTATAGCTGTGTTAATGTGTGTTTGAGTGGTGATTTTCTTGGGTGACTGGTGGTTTTTTTGGGTTCTGGGTGATCAATCAGTATGGCAAGCATGGCCCAAAATCTGATTTGCTCCCGTTCCCGGCCTTCTCTTGCTGGCGTGAACAGCTTGATGCCCAAAACGGGTGCAACGCCTAAAGACATAGGATTGACTTAATTGAAGCCCCCGAATGGTCGGGGGATTGGCAGGTCAGTGCCCAATGGTTGTGGGGCGGGGGAGGCGGGGGGGGGTGGGGGGGCGCGCGGAGTGGAGTGGAGGGGGTGGGGGGTCTGATGTGGGGGTGGGGAGAGGGGTTCCAATGTCAGTGTGTATGGTGGGGGAGGAGGAGGGGATGCTGTGGGATGACCTGTCCCCGTGCACCAGGATGTTGGGCTGCCCTGTGCAATGGCAGTCATGTGGAGATGCCGGCGTTGGACTGGGGTAAACACAGTAAGAGTTTTAACAACACCAGGTTAAAGTCCAACAGGTTTATTTGGTAGCAAATGCCATTCGCTTTCGGAGCGCTGCTCCTTCGTCAGATGTAGTGGAAATCTGCTCTCAAACAGGGCACAGAGACACAAAATCAAGTTACAGAATACTGATTAGAATGCAAATCTCTCCAGCCAACCAGGTCTTAAGGATACAGACAATGTGAGTGGAGGGAGCATTAAGCACAGGTTAAAGAGATGTGTATTGTCTCCAGACAGGACAGCCAGTGAGATTCTGCAAGTCCAGCAGGCAAGCTGTGGGGGTTACAGATAGTGTGACATAAACCCAACATCCCGGTTTAGGCCGTTCTCATGTGTGAGGAACTTGGCTATCAGTTTCTGCTCAGCGACTCTGCGCTGTCGTGCGTCGTGAAGGCCGCCTTGGAGAACGCCTGGTGACTGTCAAGCGGTGTTCATTCATCCGTTGTCGTAGCGGCTGCACGGTTTCCCCAATGTACCATGAACACCGCTCGACAATCACCGGGCAAGACTGTTCTCTTCCTGTGGGGGAGCACTTCAGCGGTCACGGGCATTCAGCCTCTGATCTTCGGGTAAGCGTTCTCCAAGGCGGCCTTCACGACGCACGACAGCGCAGAGTCGCTGAGCAGAAACTGATAGCCAAGTTCCGCACACATGAGGACGGCCTAAACCGGGATGTTGGGTTTATGTCACACTATCAGTAACCCCCACAGCTTGCCTCCTGGACTTGCAGAATCTCACTGGCTGTCCTGTCTGGAGACAATACACATCTCTTTAACCTGTGCTTAATGTTCCTTCCACTCACATTGTCTGTATCTTTAAGACCTGGTTGGTTGTAGAGGTTCGCATTCTAATCAGTATTCTGTAACTTGATTTTAGAACATAGAACATAGAAACACGACAGCACAAACAGGCCCTTCGGCCCACAAGTTGCGCAGGTCATGTCCCTACCTACCTAGGCCTATATATAGGCTTACCTATAACCCTCAATCCTATTAAGTCCCATGTACTCATCCAGAAGTCTCTTAAAAGACCCTATCGAGTTTGCCTCTACCACCATTGACGGCAGCCGATTCCACTCACGCACCACCCTCTGAGTGAAAAACTTACCCCTGACATCTCCTCTGTACCTTCTCCCCAGCACCTTAAACCCGTGTCCTCTCGTAGCAGCCATTTCAGCCCTGGGAAAAAGCCTCTGAGAATCCCCCCGATCAAAACCTCTCAACATCTTGTACACCTCTATCAGGTCACCTCTCATCCTTCGTCTCTCCAAGGAGAAAAGACCGAGCTCCCTCAACCTATCCTCATAAGGCATGCCAACCAATCCAGGCAACATCCTTGTAAATCTTCTCTGCACCCTTTCAATCATTTCCACATCCCTCCTGTAATGAGGCAACCAGAACTGAGCACAGTACTCCAAGTGGGGTCTGACGTGGGTCTTATAAAGCTGCATCATTATCTCCCGACTCATAAACTCAATCCCTGGATTGATGAAGACCAGCACACATACGCCTTCTTAACCACCTCCTCTACCTGCGAGGCCGATTTAAGAGTCCTATGGACACGGACCCCAAGGTCCTTCTGATCCTCGACACTGCTAAGAGTCTTACCCTTGATATTATACTCCTTCATCCCATTTGACCTGCCAAAATGTACCACTACACATTTATCCGGGTTGAAGTCCATCTGCCACTTCTCTGCCCAGTCTTGCATCCTATCTATGTCCCTCTGTAACTTCTGACATCCCTCCAAACTATCCACAACCCCACCAACCTTTGTGTCGTCTGCAAACTTACCAACCTATCCCTCCACTTCCTCATCCAGGTCATTTATGAAAATGACAAACAGCAAGGGTCCCAGAACAGATCCCTGGGGCACTCCACTGGTGACCGACCTCCATTTTGTGTCTCTGTGCCCTGTTTGAGAGCACATTTCCACTCCATCTGACGAAGGAGCAGCGCTCCGAAAGCTTGTGTGGCTTTTGCTACCAAATAAACCTGTTGGACTTTAACCTGGTGTTGTTAAAACTCTCACTGTGTTTACCCCAGTCCAACGCCGGCATCTCCACATCATGTCACAAACACAGCAGCACGGAACACTCGGCTTTTCAGTGTTTGGGGAGATGCCGCCATTGTTTCCATGGCACTCACCCCATCTAAGTCTTGCTACTGCCCCTTCAGCGACTGACAGGAATTTCATGGCGCCCTGGATAGATAAGCGCATCCTTGGCCTTGTGGCTCCATTGCGCATGCCCGGCGGGCGGATGCGCGCATGCTCGGCGGGCCTCGCCGCGGTGGGGGTGGGGGGTGGGGAGACGAGGACGTGAGCATGTTCGGCGGGCGTCGGGGGGTGGACGTGCGCATGTTCGGTGGGCCTCCAGGGCGGGGTCGGGGTCGGGGATGTGGCTGTGGCTGTGCGCATGCTCCGCGGCCTCCGGCGGAGTGGTGGATATGCGCATGCTCAGCGGGCCTCCCCGGGCTGTGGATGTGCGCATGTTAACTGGAGTATCATGGCAGCGGAGATGCAGGCAGTTGATGATGTGAGGATTGACCCGGGCGGGGTTTTTAAATATGTTTTAATCCGGATTTGGCAGGAGGACGGCAACGGTAAAGAGAAGAACATCGTGCGGGGCTGGGCCTCTGCTGAATATCACGGTAACCGGGCATTTCTCACCCTTGGGCAACAGCATAGGGCCGGGAGCTAACTCACTCCCGGGATGTGTATGCGACACTGTCTGCCCCTAATTGCCCCTTTAGAAGGTGCTGGTGAGCTGCCTTCCTGAACCATTGCAATCCCTGATACAGCCACAGTGCTGTTAAGGAGGCAGTTCCAGCACTCTGACCCAGCGACAGTGAAGGAACGCTGATGTATTTCCAAGTCAGGATGGTGTGTGGAGGGTTATGATCATAGAAACCCTACAGTGCAGAAAGAGGCTATTTGACCCATCGAGTCTGCACTGACCACAATCCCACCCAGGCCTTACCCCTATACCCCTATATATTTTACCCACTAATCCACGCATCCCGGGACACTTAGGGGCAATTTTAGCATGGCCAATCAACCTAACCTGCACATCTTTGGAGTGTGGGAGAAAACCGGAGCACCCGGAGGAAACCCACGCAGACACGAGGAGAATGTGCAAACTCCACACAGACAGTGACCCAAGCCGGGAATAGAACCCTAGTCCCTGGAGCTGTGAAGCAGCAGTGCTAACCACTGTGCTACCATGCCACCCATATCAACTACTGGTTTAGCCTCTACTGAAGTATTGTATCTAATTCTGGGCACCATGCTTAAGGATGGAGAGAGTGCAGAAAAGATTCATGAGAATGGTTCATGGAATAAGACACTTGTGTTATGTAGGTAGTTTGGAGAAGTTGAGCCCATTTTCTTTGGAGAAGAGAATGTGAAGAGGAGACTTGAAGCAAGAGTGCAAAATCATAACAGGTCCAAAGAGTAGATTAGTTGGTAACACATACATCATAGAATCATAGAAACCCTACAGTGCAGAAGGAGGCCATTCGGCCCATCGAGTCTGCACCAACTACAATCCCACCCAGGCCCTACCCCCACATATTTACCCGCTAATCCCTCTAACCTATGCATCTCAGGACTCTAAGGGGCAATTTTTAACCTGGCCAATCAACCTAACCCGCACATCTTTGGACTGTGGGAGGAAACCGGAGCACCCGGAGGAAACCCACGCAGACACGAGGAGAATGTGCAAACTCCACACAGACAGTGACCCGAGCCGGGAATCAAACCCGGGACCCTGGAGCTGTGAAGCAGCAGTGCTAACCACTGTGCTACCGTGCCGCCCTGGGCTTTATTAATAGGGGCATAGAGTACAACAGCAAAGAAGCTTTGACAAAGAGTCCTAAAACATTAGCTCTGTTCTCTCTACACAGATGCTGTCAGGTCTGCTGAGATTTTCCAGCATTTTCTGTTTTTCTCTCTGACACCACATCTGATGTAGGCTGTACAGGGGATACCCGTCATTATGTCTTGTCCCTTTACATTAGGGATCATGTGTTAGTTGACTTGTGTTCAATGAAAGTACCTTGATGCAAATACAAACTTAGTTACAAACAGGTGGCAGTGAGAGAGAAAATGAAAGAGGAGATTATATAAACTGAGAAATGAACAAGAATCTATCTGAACAGGAGCCGGGCTACAGGCAATAACTAAAATGGATTAACAGATGGTTGTCGTTTGTTTAGCTTGGTCTCTGTTGAGTTTTTCTATTCAGATTCTTAAAAGGAAATGTCAGTGATGGTAAAACAAGAAAAGTTGTGAATGATGATCACTGATCACACAGATTAAAAGTATGGCAACAGCAATGAGCTAAATGAAGGAAGATAAAGTATATGTGTCTATCCTGAAGAAAGTGATAATAAAAATAGCAAGTGTCAGCAGAGATTTAAAAATATTAGTGGTTAAGTTTATCAAACGCTAAACAGTCATAGAGGTTTACAGCATGGAAACAGGCTCTTCAGCCCAACTTCATGAAGGGACGGGGAAAAATTTATGTTTTGAGTATTGAAAGTGAACGGAGTAACTTTGAAGATATTCCTCATGATTGGAGAAAAGTTGTCTGAGGATATTTGTCATGTTTGGTAAGTTCTTAAAGGCCATCTCCTTTGGCCGGGATGCAGTGAAGTAAGAGTGGTTAATTCTGGGGATTGTACATATACTTTCTACTTGCAAAACTTAAAAAATTTCAGTTCTAGGATTCTTTTGGACAAATCACTGGTGTTGCGGGAACTTTACTGTAACCCATGTTGGGAATGCTTGTAGTGCTTTAGTGAAAACAGTTCCTCCAGTCCTAAAAACAGTTTTGTCTTTTACTGAAACCACAGCTGATATCTATGATGAGGTGTCGACCTGCATTGAGAAAAAGGGTCTGCATTGTGAGTGCCAAGGCGGTGGGCGAATTGACCACAATAGTGCAGAGAAAAAGATCCTCGTGTATGGATACTCCATAGTAAGTACAAAGGGGAAATGTACGGTTTATTGTAAAACAGTCTTGGGAAAATGCACGGGGAGAGCTGCAGACTCCATATCACCTTGGTTCAGTGCTTATAGGCAGTGTTCACTGTTAAACATCAGCTTGAAGAGAGCAAGCATTAGTCTTGGCTTTACTAAGTTAGCTAATCTGATTTAGTTCAAGGATGTGTGGGTTAGGTGGTTTGGCCATGCTCAATTGTCCTTTAGTGCCAGGGGGGTAAGCAGGGTAAATACATGGGGTTACGAGGATAGGGCCTGGGTGGGATTGTTGTCAGTGCAGGCTCGATGGGCTTAATGACCTCCTTCTACACTGTAGGAATTCTATGATTCAGTTAAGAGCACTCCCTGATTAAAGAAAGGTTTGTGCACGTCTGTCCCTTTTGTGAGATGAGGATGCATATGTGCACCGGGGTGTGCGGGGGGAGTGAGGTCAGGGGGCGCGCGGGGGGAGTGAGGTCAGGGAGCGCGCGGGGGGAGTGAGGTCAGGGGGCGTGCGGGGGAAGTGAGGTCGGAGGCGCGCGGGGGGAGTGAGGTCGGAGGCGCGCGGGGGGAGTGAGGTCGGAGGCGCGCGGGGGGAGTGAGGTCGGAGGCGCGCGGGGGGAGTGAGGTCGGAGGCGCGCGGGGGGAGTGAGGTCGGAGGCGCGCGGGGGGAGTGAGGTCGGAGGCGCGCGGGGGGAGTGAGGTCGGAGGCGCGCGGGGGGAGTGAGGTCGGAGGCGCGCGGGGGGAGTGAGGTCGGAGGCGCGCGGGGGGAGTGAGGTCGGAGGCGCGCGGGGGGAGTGAGGTCGGAGGCGCGCGGGGGGAGTGAGGTCGGAGGCGCGCGGGGGGAGTGGGGCAGAGGGGCTGTGGACGCGCGGGAGGAGTGGGGTTGGGAATGTGCGGGAGGAAGTGGGGGTGAGGCGGGGGGGAAGTGGGGTGTGGGTGTGCAGGGGGGTGGGGGGGAGTGTGGGTGTGCAGGGGGGTGGGGGGGGAGTGTTGGTGTGCAGGGGGGAGGAGTTTGGGTGTGCAGAGGGGGGGGGGAGTGTGGGTGTGCAGAGGGGGGGGGGGAGTGTGGGTGTGCAGAGGGGGGGGGGGAGTGTGGGTGTGCGAGGGGGGGAGGAGTGTGGGTGTGCAGAGGGGGGGGTGTGGGTGTGCAGCGGGGGGGGTGTGGGTGTGCAGAGGGGGGGGGGGAGTGTGGGTGTACAGGGGGGGGAGGAGTGTGGGTGTGCAGAGGGGTGTGGGTGTGCAGAGGGGGGGGTGTGGGTGTGCAGAGGGGGGGTGTGTGGGTGTGCAGAGGGGGGGAGGAGTGTCGGTGTGCAGGGGAGGAGTGTGGGTGTGGAGAGGGGGGAGGAGTGTGGGTGTGGAGAGGGGGGGGAGGAGTGTGGGTGTGGAGAGGGGGGGAGGAGTGTGGGTGTGCAGGGGGGGGGAGGAGTGTGGGTGTGCAGAGGGGGGGAGGAGTGTGGGTGTGCAGGGGGGTGTGTGGGTGTGCAGGGGGGGGTGTGGGTGTGCGGGGGGGGTGTGTGTGTGCAGAGGGGGGGAGGAGTGTGGGTGTGCAGAGGGGGGAGGAGTGTGGGTGTGCAGAGGGGGGAGGAGTGTGGGTGTGCAGGGGGGGAGGGGTGTGGGTGTGCAGAGGGGGGAGGAGTGTGGGTGTGCAGGGGGGGAGGGGTGTGGGTGTGCAGAGGGGGGGAGGAGTGTGGGTGTGCAGAGGGGGGGAGGAGTGTGGGTGTGCGGGGGGGGGGTGTGTGTGCAGAGGGGGGGAGGAGTGTGGGTGTGCAGAGGGGGGGAGGAGTGTGGGTGTGCGGGTGGGGGTGTGTGTGCAGAGGGGGGGAGGAGTGTGGGTGTGCAGAGGGGGGGGAGGAGTGTGGGTGTGCAGGGGGGGGGGTGGGTGTGCAGAGGGGGGGAGGAGTGTGGGTGTGCGGGGGGGGGGTGTGTGTGCAGAGGGGGGGAGGAGTGTGGGTGTGCAGAGGGGGGGAGGAG